>NW_026849159.1:0-74642 GCF_030867785.1 Colletotrichum acutatum
CCTCGAGAGATGTTGCTGCGGTATCGCAGCCCGTGAGTGGTGGCAACCCCGTTCGACTTGTAGGAATCCCCTTGCAAACACGGAAAGTATCGGCCGAAGTTTCGTTTCAGTTGATTGGGAAATTTAGGCATGCGTGGCGCCCCTCGGGCGACGGGTCGATGCTGGCTGCCCAGTACGGAAAAGGGAGGTGAATGAGGTGAATGAGGTGGTGTTACCAGTGTGGCATGGCGTGTTCGATGGGCAAAAGTCAGCAGGCCGGGTGCTACCTGGGACGGCCTGCGGGTGTGCTAGCAGGTGATCAGGGTGCGGGGGGAATCAGCCTCTCTCGTACCCTGACGACGTGGCTGGCGTGCCGAGACAACGACACCTCCTGGAGAAGGCTCAATCAGCAGCCCACCAAGACCAAGTAGGCGGCACAGCCTCTCAATTCGAGAAGGTCGGAAGGGTCCAGAGGGCCGATGGAATATGTCGGATTGAAGCTAAGAGATAGGCGACAGGAGCTGCTGGCCCAAGTCTGCGAACGAGGCCCACAAACCACCGGCGATAGTGATTTTGGGAGTTTGTGTGGTGTTATGGTCGGCCCAACCTAGATCTTGGTGCTGTCTGGTGCTCTTGGTGCAATCCGAAATGGACTCTTGGGTCCGTGTCTTTGGCAGGTGCAAAGGCCAGTGGAAGGCGTCCCAAAGGATGGAGTTGGGGCTTATCTGGCCGTGGCGAGGGTGCCAACACCGATATTACAACTTGGCGGGTGCTTGGTACCAGTCGTGAAGTGTCGATAGAAGCTGCCAAAAATTGCCAACCTGTTGGCGATGGTTGGCATTTCTCGGCTGGCGAGTGAGATGGCGCATATTTGTGGATTGCGCATCGTTTGTCTCTGGGCGGCCGGGGGAAACGAGAGGGCAGGCGGCGCTGCTTGGGGAAAACTGTGGGAGTCTCGAGGAAGTATCGGTCGTGTACCCGCTCGGAAGAGTTGTTCGTTCATTTCAATTTGCGAATACGTAATCGCGTGTGTGATTCTGTGCTGCCATCTTCAACGCTGACTGGCCTGGAGGAGATGTTCTTGGGTCGGCCAAGGGCTCGGCAGGCGTCCCAAGTCTGCAACCGCAAATGAGAGTAATTCGTGGAGCAGAGAAGCGTGGGAGAATGGAGATGACAGTGCATCTGGAGTGTCCAGCTATCGATGTGGCTACTAGTATCGCACTGATGTTTCTCGTCTTCTCATAGTGTGCGCGTACCTAGATACTGAGTATGGAAGAAAGAGAGTTGTTGATGGTGAAATGCTATTGACGGTTACTGTTGTTGTCATGGGCGGCAATTGAGCGCAAGGACGGCCGGCAGTTACTTGGCGAGAGATGCGCTTGTCAGACGGGAATTATGCCAGGAGGGAAGATGATGGCTGCATTTGTCCTAGGCTTGAGTTTGACCGAGTAATGCAAGGCATGAGAGCGGCACAGCTAATAGAAACAATTTCTTGGTCTTCGCGAGATACCTTATGCGCGATTCTCGATTGTTCACAATGGAAGTCGTGAGCGAAAAGAAGGTAGGTGTGGCAGGTGCGTCTGGGTCCTTTCGCCCCTTCCCTTCCCCCACTCCCTCTAGGCCACCACCACCCGCTGGTTCCTCCTTCCTCCATGTCCGCCAGCTGCCTTACCTAAGCACGTACTCAGGTACTTCCGAGGGCCCATGCCTCTCCGCCAAGATTGACGCCCCCCGCCGCCCCTAGAAGGCGCGGAACGACCTTCCATGCAGCTGCCCGGGCGGGCTCCGCTGATAATGGCAAGCTACGACTCCGGTACGCAAAGGTACCTCTCATGATGTTCCCTCACGTCTCCTTTCCATGGCACCAACACACCATGTTCACCCGACATCATCGCGTATTCCTCTCTTCTCTTCCACGTCAACCTCCAACGCCCACGCCCACGCCCACCACCATCCCATGGTTGATCTAGTCTCCCTCTCTCGAGCCCAGCTTGCCAGCACCCAAGACTCTAATCGATGAGCCCGCAATTTGTCAATCATAAGCTTCCCTGGAAGCTCGACTTTCACCTTCTCTTCTCGTCTAGCACCCCGTCTGCTTCACTCCACTTCCCCAACACTTGGCCTTCCTCTGGCCCTTGGCATGCACCCGCCTTACTCTCTCTGGATTGTCAATTTTTCCTGTAAGGACTGTCACTCGTCGATTAGCGCCCTCGATTTGCGTCTACGTTGCCCTGATTCCGCCCGCATACCTTCGCCGCAGATAGCTATGTCCAGAAGTAGCTTCTCGGCGCGACAAGGCGATGCCGAATGAGATGCGAGCATGCTGAATCGCTGATAGGATGGACGACGAGGTTGAGGTGGTGGTCCTGATCGGCCACGTCTTCCTTTTAACACACCGCGCCCGCCTCTCGACCGCAATCGACTTTCTTCTCTCCTTGTGCTTCACCACAATCTACTACTTCAGGCCCGCCTGATCCCTCCCTTGCACTTGGTGCCTTTGGGCCTCCGATCCCGTTGTTCGATCCACCTCAACCTTTTATTTTCTCAAAAGGCCCCAAGCCATATCAGTATCATTGTCTACTCGAGGACTGCGCCGAAGAACAAGGCAGACACCTGCCCGACATGGCGACCGAAAAGGACGTCCACGATGGTGTCTCGACGCCCGAGACTACCCAAGTTCAACCCGAAAGTCATACTGGAGGCGTCTCGGGTAAGCCTGGAAACGCCATCAGCGAGGGCCATCTCAGCCATGGAGGTGCGAAGCGCGACGAGGACTTCTACACTCGTAATGGACTCAACTTTGAGTCCTTCAAGCGCCGAGACTATGGGCACGGCATCGTTGAGCTCGACCGTACCATGAAGACACGCCACTTGCACATGATTGCTATTGGTATGTAAACAAGATGCCGTCTCTGCAGATGTTTTTGCTGACCTTGTCGTTCGTTCAGGGGGTTCTATTGGTGCTGGCTTTTTCGTCGGATCTGGAGGTGCTCTGGCTACCGGAGTTCGTTCTGCCACAACCTGCATATACTCGATTATCGCGCTGACCAAATGTAGGGTCCCGGCTCTATTCTTCTCGATTTCTCCATCATTGGTATCATGATGTTTAATGTCGTCTACGCTCTTGGTGAACTCGCTGTTATGTACCCTGTGTCTGGTGGCTTCTACGTATACTCGACTCGGTTCATCGATCCTTCTTGGGGCTTCGCTATGGGATGGAACTACGTCTTCCAGGTAAGGCGCTTTAATTCTCGGACTAAACAAGCCTCTTTCGAGGATCAAGACGTATCTAACTTATACATCACAGTGGGCCATCGTCCTACCTCTCGAGTTGACGGTTTGTGGTCTGACAATCAACTACTGGGAAGGGGCCAGAGATATCAGTCTCGCTGTTTGGATCACAATTTTCTGGGCTGCAATTACCTTCATCAACGTTTTCGGAACTCTGGGATATGCTGAGGAAGAATTCTGGTCGTCCCTCCTTAAGCTTTCGGCCATCGGTAAGCTTACACTTCTGGTGACCTTTACAACGTACTCACCCCTTCTGCAGTCATCTTCATGATCGTGGCTCTAGTACTAGTTTGTGGCGGTGGCCCTGCTGGTGGCCGCTATGACGAGTACTGGGGTGCGCGATACTGGCACGACCCTGGCGCATTCAAGAACGGCTTCAAAGGATTCTGCGCCGTATTCGTGACTGCTGCGTTCTCTTTTGCGGGTACCGAGCTCGTTGGCTTGGCCGCTGCCGAATCTAGCAACCCCTTGAAGTCATTGCCAGGTGCCATCAAGCAGGTCTTCTGGCGCATCACTCTATTTTACATCCTCGGCCTCTTCTTCGTCGGTCTCCTTATTAGCTCTAACGACGAGAATATCCTTGGAGCCGACAACCCTTATGCCGAAGGTACATCGCCGTTTGTCTTGGCCGCCAAGTACGCCGGCTTGAACGGCTACGATCACTTCATGAATTCCATCATCTTGGTGTCAGTCCTCTCCCTGGGAGTTTCTTGCGTCTATGGCGGCTCTCGCACTTTGACGGCTCTTGCGCAACAGGGCTATGCTCCCAAGATCTTCACCTATGTCGATAAGTCTGGCCGCCCCCTACCATCGGTTGCTGTTCATCTTGTGTGCGGCGCCCTTGCCTACATCAACTTAGACGCTAGTGGCGAGACGGTCTTCAACTGGCTCCTTGCTATGTCGGCACTTGCTGCCCTGTTCACATGGGGATCCATCTGTCTGGCTCACATTAGATTTCGCAAGGCTTGGGCCTACCACGGACACACTGTCGACGAGATCCCTTTCAAGGCTGCCTTCGGTGTTGCCGGATCCTGGGTCGGTTTGATTCTTTGCATCCTTGTACTCATTGCCCAGGTAAGCTTCATCCTTTCGGCATATCGCGCGCCGCTTCCTTTTTGTACCCTGTCTGACCTCGAACGCAGCTCTTTGTTGCCATCGCACCCGCAGGACAGGGCAACGAACTCAACGATGCCGCTGGATTCTTTGAGGCCATGGTCACTGTCCCTGTTATTTTTGTCTTCTGGATCATTGGATTCGCCTGGAAGCGCACTGGTTGGCTCCGGACCCACCAAATGGATGTTGATACTGGACGCCGCGAGCTCGACTGGGAGGAAATGAACCGCTACAAGGCCGAGGTTGCTTCTTGGCCTACGTGGAAGCGCATGTACAACAGATTCTTCTAGACCTCTGTGAACGCCACATTCAAAGACACGCCTGTGTTTTATTTATTCTGCAGGGAGAGCAACATCTCGCGGCTCAAGATACAAGGAGCAAGCTAGGCGAAGTTTGATTTCAGTATTGTGCACTTAGATAACACAGACAGCTTACCGCCTTTCCTAATTTGAATTTCCATCATCGTAAAGGTCAAATGTTCTTGTCTCATTCGTAAAGTCTTGCTTGCCCGTTATCCACGGCTTGTAACTTGGGTAGGACCCATCGCCTGAATTGCCATGGGCTTGGAAACACCAATAGCGTACTCTGTCGCCAACCGCAACAGATGTAGCTGCGGACTTGTCGTGATCTTGCTGTTGTGAACGATGCTCCTAACAGCGTGCCCGATCAAGACTTCAAGTATTATGATGAACACTAGATCGCGACAAAGTTGTAAGACAGTCATCCAATCTGGTTGCCAGGAGCCTCTCAGGCTGGTCTTTATTTTTATTCGTATTGTTTTGCAATACGCATCGTATAGGATCCAGCTAGGAGGGTGTATACATAGTACATTAGAAAAACATTTCTAGTATCCAGCGTCGCACGTAGGCTTGGCTCAAATGCAAAAGAAGACGTCTAGAATGTTTCGAGTATCCGCTCTTCTGTATCCGAGGTAGCAACGAGTATCCTGCAGACGATGCGGCGAACGCTGAGCTGGGCGATCTCGGCGCCATGCCTGGGCGTCTTGTCAGTGCTAAGGACTAAGGAGACCACCCAACCTAGGCTGCCATTTAACTTGTAATTACCCAAAGCCGGTTGACATATATAATTCTTCTGTGGAGGCAACTGTGGATGGGCTGGTGACTGGATTTCTTGACACAAGTTTCCCCATCTCTTATGAATTATAGTGCTATGTGACTCAGATCATGTATGTACTAACGGTCGTAGAAGTGGAAAGCTAGACACACAGCCAAGGGTTATTTTCTGCTCAGTGACCAAGACATTACCCAAAGCAATGGAACATATAAGCTGGCCAATGACGACTGGCAGGTTCAAGCCGATATCCCCTTTACTCAAGCGAGAGACCGAAACCACGGAAAACCACATCCTCACAACGTCTCAAGAATTCCAGGACATCCGTCTCCGTATGCCAAGCATCATTAAACGCAGCACTAAGACACAGATCGCCCCTGAAAGTACCCAAGAACAGACCCAGCCCGTTGCCCAGCTCCTCGCCAGTCACCCACGGATCGTACGCCTCGACGGCGCCCGTCTTGGGGGCGATGATGCCGTCGACGCGACCCATGCTGGAGATTGATACGGAAGGATGTTCCTTGGGCGGCGGCACGGGGAGAGGGGTGGAGGAAATTGGGACCGTGGGGTTCCCTGCGGCCCAGATGGTGGAGGCGAGGGCGTAGTGTTCTTTGTCGTCTTTAACGCTGTGGTAGAAATCCTTCATTATCTGGACGACGGGGAAAAATTCATCTTTATTTGAGGGTGATTTGGCGTCGTCGCTCGAGTCCGGGAGGTCCATGTCTACGACGAGACTTTGTCCAGGGACGGAGTGGTACAGCGCAGCGGGATGTTGAGAGGAGTTATACGGCGGCTGGCAGCTGCCGCGCTCGTTGCGGAGGATGTAATTCACGTACCGCACGCGTTTCGTCTCGGGTCCGCGGGTGGAGGGTGGCTGGATATCGCGGACCACGAGGGCAATGGCGGCGTGGAAGGCGTGCGTTACGGTCGCGCCGGCGGATTTGCAGGCTGCGGTGAGGCGGGCTGTTTGGTCTGCCGTGAGGGTGATTGCGACGCGTTGGTGGCGGCCGGGGAGGAGTTTGCCGCGGCGGTAGGGCATGTCGATGAGTTGGGTGCCGGGCGGAGGGTTCATTGCTTCGAATTTTTGCGCGGCCATTGTCGCTAGGCGCGCGGGTTGAGCGGAGGTGAGGGTTGGAGGGACGTTTGCTGCGATGCGGTAGGGTGGGCTTAGGTTTGCGGCCTCGGAGCCGGTGAATGTTTGGGGGTTGGGGGTGGTGGGCGAGGAGAATGCTTTCGAGGCGTGGGTTATGAGGTTGTTTAGGAGGGTGAGGGTACCGATGCCGTCTATGATGTCGTGGGGGGAGCGGAGGACGAGGTCGCGGCGGATGAGGTTGGTGGTGGTGGTGGATGGTGGGCTGAGGATGAAGAGGGTTGGGATCTTTGGGGCTGGTGGTTGTGAGTTGGCCCATTCTACGCCAGTTTGACCGGTAGAGATGGGGACGAGAGTCTTGCTTATCCAGGATTGATGGTCCGCTTCGTCTTTGAGTTGCTGGTACGTCTTTGTCCATTTGCCCGTGGTGAGGTCCCGAGTGACTTGGGAGGCGATGGTAGGATGGTCGTGACGCAGGGCCAGCCAGGCACTCTTGAGGGCCTCGTCGACGCGTTTAGCAGCATCGGAAGAATCGTTGATACCCGTGGTGTCGAAGGTCAGAGAGATGTGGCCGGTGATGGCGAAGAACATGAGGCCGCTGCCCTCGTAGAGGACCGGCATGGAGGCGTAGAACTCCTCGACCTCGTCGATGCTGCGCTGCCATGTTCCAGGTGACGTCTGAGTCCAGACGAGTTCGGGGTAGGGTGTAGCCATGGCCCACAGAAGGGCTTTCAGATTTTTATTCTTTACAACGGATATGAGCAGCTGATGAGTGACAATCGCGGGGTAATTAGATTATGAACCTGGCACAGTCAGCTTCCTGGACATCGTGGCTTTTATACGTTGACGTACCCATGCCAGCTAGAGTTAAAGCCGCGATGTCGGGACAGCAGCCGGTGGCCAAACCCATCGGACTATCGCGAGAGTGCGGTAGACTTTCGACCGGACGTGGGGCGTCTTCGGTCGGGATGTCACACAGCTCCCCGTTGCTGGCTGTGATGCCCGATCGGGACACGCCCCCCGCAGACCCCTGATCCACTCAACCACGCTACTGGTCCACAACGCCCCGGAGTTTAGCCACAGCGGAAAGCATGACCCGCCCCCGCAAACGACGGCCATGAGTGGCTACAATTCTCCAGAGTTCACCCGACGACAACTTCAGTCCTCGTGACTGGCCATCTCTCCCGAGGACTCTTTCTCTGGCCTTCAATAAAGGAATCATGAAGCGGAACTTCTATTGTGAATGCGGGTAATTGGACGTGAAAGTGTCTGCCCATCATTGACATTTTATTGCGTCTGCTTTCAGGGCAGCTACCTACATGAATGGACAATTGAATTACCTGACGAATGAGGAAATGGAAAAAGACAAAAAGAATGAACCATGGGACTTCGCAGATGAAAGGTCTCTGGATCTCGACCCTCCAGAATCTCCGTTAACATGATACCGATCAATCTTGGAATTTCGAAGTCTCCCACAAGAAAATTCCTGGTATCATGTTCAAGTTCACTGAATCCCGTGTTCGCTTCCTGAACGGCAACGCCGACAAGTCGTCCATACCTTCGGAGTTCCATAAATTCCCTCACACCATCGATACCTTCATTGCCACCGTGGAACCTAGCGTCCGAAAGAACAGTGAGTTTCACACCATTAACGAAAAAACACCCACATCTAATATCTCGGATAGAACGCGATCTGTTGAAGAAGAAGCGTCACTTTGAGGATGATGAGACGGAAGCAATCCAGCACACGATGAAGAAGACCCGGATCGCGGATATTTACGAAGATATTGAGAAGAAGACCCCAGAAGACCAGATTCGTTTTTGAAAGGGAAGTCACTGGGTCATGAAAAGGAGCTTGAGGCCAAGGATGAGAAGCTGAAGGGTCAAGAGGAGAAGATCAAGTGGCAAGATAACCTCATTCACGAGATGACGAATTTCAGGAATCGGACCAACATGGAGACGAACTATTCCCTGCGTCATCTTTGAGATGCTGCTCTCCCTGATCTCAATCGTCAACAGAGAGATCAGGGAAAGGCGGAGTGGAGTGAATCCCAGGTTTTGCAGGAGTATTTTCGGGCTAATGGAATGAACTCTGTCGCTGATGCAATGCTTGGCAAAGGCGATTTCATGGGCCCTGACCGGATGTAATTATATCAGGCTAGAAAGTCGGCGAATTGTTAGACAATGATTGGGAGGCGCGCTAAGTCCGTCAGTGGAAGGGAAGTCGTCTCAGAATGCAATACCCCTTGGCATGATACTATACAAAGGTCACCTGCGTAAGTGAGCCTCGTTTTCCCATTCAACGTACCAAAGCCCGGGATTGAAAGGAAAAGCACAACACGGAGACTCTATGGCTCAAGGACGTCCAACGACGCAAAGGCACACAAAGATCACCAAGCAAAGAAACGGCAAGGACATCCATGAGAATTTCAGCAAACATAAGGCGTCACCTGAGTCTGGCTTGAGAAGTCTCGAGTCTATCTCGATAGTCCCTCCCAATGCTCCTAAGCTAGCCATTCTTCCCCGTCTTCTGATGGTCTAGTAAGTAAAGTGATTGTAGATAGAGGACAGACGCTACAGTTGAAAAGTAGTTACTCACTTGAACGGTATTCAGCTACCAAACTTCACCTTGTCTGGCTTCACCTTCAAATCCCTCCAGGCCCAGCCATGTGACCTTCAGACCCTCTGTGGATTTCCGAATACCCTCATGGCTAAGAGCAGTATTCCGTAGGAAAAGAAGTTTTCACTTGACAGGGAGTGAAAACACTTTTCCCCTAAACTCTTTTCATTCAGGCAAGGCAACACTGCGAATCGTCTTTTCCTACAAGCACCCCGACATCGCGTCTACCGCGACATACATATACTTTCATTCGTGCAAACAAGTTTCATCAAAAAACCAACAAGATGGCGCTGCGACTGACACTTCCCTTACGCCCTCTACCGCCTGCACCGACCTTTGTGGAGTAAGTATCTTCTTCTTACGATAATGCTCAGTTCCCATCCGTTGAGTTCTTGACAGTTTCTCAACGCTTTGCCCGAACCCAGTACTTGATTATTCCATGATGTTTCCCACTGGAAAATCGAACTTCCTTCATGATACTATCTTATCTGTATTATTAAATCACAATCCTGCAGTGAGCGTGACACTCCAAAGAGTCCAGTTGGAAGCGAGGATGAGGACGAGGAGAAGCAGAAACCTGGTGCTGCCACCGGCGCGCAGAACCTAGTCGACAACAGAAAAAGCGTGATAAACATATCCTCGCTGAACAAGGTTCTCCCCATACAGAACTACACCGCCCACTCCAACTTGAAGGGTCTGCCCGGTCTGGACTTTGGCGTTGACTTCCACCTCCCGATCCTCGCCTACCGCTACTCCGGCCTCATGGCCAAAATCATCTTCCCCTTTCAGGAGAAACGTTTCGAGCCCTCGCAAGGCGGACAAATAAGTGCTGCTGCTCGTATCAAGGAGGTGATGGATGTCGGCGTCCGAACCTTTGAGGGAAACTCCGAGATTTGCACCTTGCACGAGGTCTGTGAGCAGACCTTTGGGAACCTTCGCATGGTTGAGCAGTCGTGGAGATTTTCCTTTTCCCTCCCAAAGATCACACAGATCGTCCGCAAAATCATTGAGGCGCGCGAGCGTCATCTCGATAAGAACAATGGTGTCACCGAGACTGCCTACTCCTTTTTCCCGTTCTTGAAGGCGATTGACAACTTTCGCGAGAAGGTCTATGCCGTTTTGCAGTACCGACAGCAGGATGCAGAGGTCAAGAGTAAGTTATCACATGAGAAGGAACGAAAATCTTTGCACTTTGGTGATTGATAGGGTTCCAAACAGAGAATGTGAAGCAGCACCGCGGCCTCAAGCGTTCCCGCGATGACGACTCCGATGCCGAAGAGAATGCGGTATCCGTCAAGAAGGCGCGCCAGAATAAGGAAGAGGAAGAGCTCGCGGCTATGTCTCCCGAGGAACAGGTCAAGATCCTGAAAACAAAGAACAAGGAACTCGAGACCAAGCTCCTTGAGTATGAGTACAACTACCGTCATGAGAGAGATGCTCGCGCTCAAGCGGATAAGAAGTGGATATCCCATGTCAATCACATTTGGGAGGTAGCTCTGCCCTGCCATTAACAGAGATCTGAAGACCCAAGGCGAGGAGGAGGAATGGGAGGAGGGCCATTTGCAAGGATTCCTGCGCTGGCATCATCAAGATGATGCTGCTAATGCTCTGCTTGGGATTGAGCGGCGGGAGGCCGGCTCCCAGTGATAGCTTGGGTTGCTTGGGACTACTTAATGAAATCGTGACTAGCATGACTTGGAGGTTCTCACAATAGTAGCAAAGAACTTTGAGAGAGTTTGGCTCAGTCTCTACGGAAAGCTTTGGTGTTGTCGTGTTTTATGGAATAGGGTTGCGCGTCTTGCACAGTCTTGGTGATTCCTTTACCCCGGATGGTTAATAAACCGTACGAGATATCTGTCATCCTGCATTTTTACTTTCGTTCTCTGAGGACGAGGCATTGCGTTTCAATACATGACATGCGACTTGACTCGTGGATGTGGCCCAATTAGGCCTTCGTGAGACTTGGGAAGGCGAGGAAAGGCCTCGTGGAAAGAATTTGCATCATTAGGATATTGCCTGACAGAGTTGGAGCCGTGGGTGGTGAATGTATAAAAAGAAAAACAAGAAGTGACGAAAAAAGAAGACTCCATGATAGGGGATCGAACAAAAGGTTAAGTGATTGATCGGCTTGGCTTTAGAAGAATGGGTTCCACTGGCGCCCCCTTAGCCCCTCGGCCAAGTGTCACGATTCACTTGTATTGATGACATGCAGGGGGGAAAAGATATCTAAGTACCCTTCCCGATATCCGTGTGAGGTAGGCAGGTAGGTACCTAAGGTATACGAGAAGAGTCAGGTGATCGGTCGGTTACCTTAGGCATCCCGACAAGAAGGGGCGGTGATTGGAAGAACAAAAAAAAGGAAAAAAGGATCTTCTCTTCCTCTATGGAGAATTGAACAAAAGATTAAGTGATTATTCAACTCGGCCCTGGAAGAACGGGTTCCACCGGCGCCCCCTTAATCCCTCGGCCACTTTCTCACATTGCTTGATGACAGGAGCAGAGGATAATGGACCCAAGTATCCTCTCCCGTTGGGATAAAATGTAGTTATCACGAAGAGTGCAGCTATTTCGCCGGCCCTCTCCCATCTGCAAACGCTTTCTTGCAAGTAACATTGTACCGGCACCATGACTTTGTTTGCACGTGGAACACGACATTTGTCGAGTTTTGCGCATCGTATCAGTACAAGCAGAGAGGTGAATTGCTACAACTTCAAAAGACACCTGGTCATCTAACTACTACTCTTTCAATCTAAGATATAAACAAGGCGCTCAAGATGGTGTGTATCAGTTCCATCTACAGCAGAGTGAAGAGTTCAAAATCATGTCAGAATCTAACTCAAATCAAATCAACACTCCAACGAGTCCAGGTCAAGCTCCTCCTTCCTCCTACGAATCAACAGCGTCGCAGAAGGATCCGGCAACAAAACCATACCATGCGGCATCATCTGCGGCTTGAAGCCATCGGGAAACTTCCAGTCATACTTGAGCAGCAAATGCGCCAACGCAATCTTGACCTCGTTGGCGGCGAAGAAGCGACCGGGGCACGCGTGTTGCCCGTGGCCGAAGCCGGGGTGCTTGGCGCTGGTGCTGACTAGGTGCGCGTTCTTCTCCTCATCGGTGCCGCGCATGTTGAGGAAGCGGTAGCCGTCGTAGGTGGCCGGGTTCTCGTAGTACTTTGTGTCCCACATGTGGGTGTTTGTGGCGATGATCTTTTGGCCCTTGCGGAGGACGAAGCCGTTGGAGAGGGTTACGTCCTTCTTGACGAGGCGGCGCCAGGTTGCTGGTAGAAAGAAAGTCTGTTAGGAATGATTCTGGATAGCTTGTGTTGGGGTGATGGAGTAAGGGGGCGAACTTACAGAGTAGGACGGGCTTCATGCGCTGCGACTCCTTGATGACGCTGTCCATGAGTTTGAGGTTATACAGGGCCGTCTTCTTCAACCCTTCCGCGCTGAGTACGCGAACGAGCTCATCACGCAAAGGCTGGACCAGCTCAGGGTGCTCCGCCAAGTCAATCATCGTCTGCGTCAGCAAATCAGTCGTGGTATGGATCGCGACGAGCGAGAGGGAAATCTGCTGCGTGGCCGGGTCAGGCTTGCGCGAGGACTCCTTCTCGAACCACTCAATGGCATCGTCAAAAACGGCGCCCGTCTTGCCGGCGGCCAGGGCCTCGGCTTTGCGGCGCTCGCGGCGCTCCACGTGCGGCTGGAGGGTCTTGCGGCACTCGGCGAGGAGGGCGCGGACGCGCCAGCACGAGGGGAGGAACCAGTGGACGATGGGGCGGGACCAGCGAGGCCACTGGCCGACTTCGTAGCCTACGCCGAAGGCGGCGGCGGTGTACTCTGAGGAGACGCGGACCCATTCTTCGTCGCGGCAGAGGTCTTCGCCTGCGAAGACGCGGGAGGAGAGGCGGGAGACGATGCGCATTATGTCATGCTGGGGGCTTATTTTGTGCCATTCTGTGTTACGGAGGTGAGAGGTTATTGGGAGCTCGGAGGTACGGTCTCTGGGTGGGAAGTTGGGAGGATAGACTCACCAGTCGAGTCGGTGAGGACATGGCGGAGGACGAGTGTGGACTCTTCGGAAAGGGGCTTTGTAAGTTTGGCTGTTGGAACACACGGTTAGTGGAGTCCTTTCAGCATTGACTGCAAGATTTCAACTTACTCAAGGCCTTTGTCAAGTACTTTGTGACGACTCTCGGAAGGGCTTCGTCGCCATCAAAGGTTTCGAAACCAGGGATATAGCCGTGGGAATCCTTTCAACAAGTCAGCACTGCAACTCATCACCAGAGAGACAAGAAAAAGAGACGGAATCTTTTGCCTCACATCTTTAGCAGGCTCCTCGAAAGCCAGAGAGGGATTACTGCGAAGCTCGTGGATAAAGTCAGGGGGCAGAACCATGACATTGCCCCATTCCGTCATGAGGTTGAACGGGTTGTCGCCAAACTTTGCTCTGCCCTTGAGCATGAGCTCCTTGCTCGTCTGGTAGAACTCGAGGATGCGGCGCGTGTTGGAAAACTCGAACGGCTTGAGCGGGTTGATCTCGGGCAGCTTGGCGCCATGATCGCCGAGGGCGTATGCCAGGATAACGAAGAGGATGATGGTGGCGATATAGGCGATGGGCTTCTCTGAGGGCGAGGGGATGGTGTATGGGGCCCCGCCCAGCTCGAAGGAGAAATTGGATGACATGTGTACGCCGAGGGTAAAGTGTTTATCTTATGATTTTGGCCTTTTGGCTTCGATAGGGGCACGGTTGCGTTCGTTGATCTGATGTGTTTGTCGGTGCTGTTGATGGAGGTGTTGTCTGGATCGATCATCCAAAGCCGGACGAACCATTCTTGGTATATATCCCATCTTTTTTGCAGTGATCGTCGTCATCGCAACGGACCTTGGCGAGTCCGCCATTGTGCGAGATGAACGACGGACGCGAGTGCGAAGTGGATGAGTATTCTGGTTGCCCTGGGGCTTTCTCAGGGACCCATCATAGAAACCGTCAAAAGACCTTACATACTGTGTATAGGCTGACCTGTGTAATAATACGTCGTGACGTCGCAGAGCTAAGCTTTCGCGCCACAGAGCGGGTACGCTAGGGCGTCCCGTTGTTCCACCCGCCACCCGAAAGGTACTCGGAGGATTAAGCTGCATAGCTGCAAATCACACTGAACTCTGAAAGATTGCCATGTCACTTTTTCTGCTCGACGGGGGAGTTAGTGCTGTATCCGCGCTTCCCACGCATTCCGCCTCGCGTTCGTGAAGTGGACTTTCCGGGACTCCTAGTCCACTGTCCATCCGCGGTGGTCGGGCCTTGGCCGCTGTGCAGCGTGGACTTTCAATCGGCAGTCGTATTCGTATCTCGGGGTGGTTGAAGCGGTGGCCGCAACTGCCCGATTGTGGGGTATTAGTGTCGATCTGCCGCCGGTTCATGCTTTGACTTGCGATTTACGACGCTTTATTGTTGTATTGCCCAATCAGCGGGCTCTGATTTATAGACGTTCGATGCAGGCGTCGTGTGAATCTGTGGATATTCTGCCTTGGCCTGGAAGGTTATATTGGTTTGACGAGTCGATAACAGCAACCAAACCTGCTTGTCATGAGTCGAGATCATGAAGACGCTAGGATCAAGATTCTCGTTATGAGATGCTTGCGGTCTTTTACACACAGTCAATGCCGCTCAGCCGAGTGACTACAGATGGTAAAACGGCATTCTTGCATTTTGGGATACAATAATCCAAGGGAAGCTGCCAAATGAGAAATGACTTCATGTGTGCACGCTTCTGGAATTAATGTTGGGAATTCGGGGCCCGGGATTCAGCAGCCAAGGCATTCCAATCCCGCCCTCGATGGTTGGACTTCGCTAGAAAGGCCGAAAGAGTAACATCGTCAATGACTTGAAATGCGAGAATCGCTCGACACTGTTCCCTCGATACGGGAAATTTTGTCACAAAAAGCGGGCCCACTCAATGTGGGCAGCATTAACCACACCCATATCTCGTGACAAATTTTCTGCAGTAACAGTACGGGAAGGTGTTACAACCAGGCATATGTGGAACTTTCAGCGTCACTTGCCTCATAGAGAAGGATGACTGAATGAGGCAACTCCCCTCGGATTTCAGAAGGACGCCGTTGGCGGATCGGCCCGTGATACACGTCCCTTCAAAGCATCCTTCCGGCACTTGAGCGGAAAAGAGGCGATTGCGCCAAAACTGTATCGGAGCTCGTTATGCAATCGTGGACTTTGGCCATGGGGCGGCGCATACCACCTTGCCTCAGCCACCACCCGGATTGTGACGCCGCCCGGGTAGTAATATCACCCGGAGCGATGAGGAGATTGGTTTCTGATAGCGTGGAGTATTCGCAAGTTTGCGAATACGTCGGGATCGGGGGCGGCATATACGCCCGGGATTCAAAAGGACGGCGTTTGGTCTTGGGTAATGCTACGCTAGTCATGAGTGTCGCGGGCTTTGTTTCTGGATCATTCAGGACAATGAATGACACGAAGGACTTGAGATGCCCCCTTTTATTGTTGAGAAAAACTTACATATGCACGTATTCTTCCAAATTACAGCAGTTTCTAGCTATGAAGGAGATTCAAAATAATGTGGTATTGGAACAACAAAGATTGTTGGCTGAAGATGTCAACCCTGGCGTAGGCTTGGGAATTTGCCTGACTTTTGATCTCAGCTACCTCATACATAGCAATATGACGCCCCTTAAACAGCTTTGTTGGACTAGCCCTTGTGCAGTTGTCAAAGGTGCAGTAACCGAGTGATTTCTAAGTCCGACTCTATGAGCGCGCCACTCTTACAGCTATGTGGATGCCAAGGTCCTCTGCCACTCAACTTGCAAGCTCTTGGAGCAAGTTCTTCTTCGACGCAAGTGCTCGCCGGTTGAGAATCTCACACGAGATGCACTGGTGAAAAGCTAGCCCACCGAGCGGGCTCGACTTGGGCCCATTATACTTGCCGAATGGGTTACGTGCCAGACCTTGGCTTTTCACGAGAGGAACGTGACTACAAGACCCCGACTTGAAGCTTGGTGACACTGAAGCACTTTGAATGTATGATCAGGGCCCAACTACCTATGGCGATATGGTGAGGACGTCTAGCCTGTAGCAGCACCCGACTGTAGATAGGGAGCTATTGAATACGGATGACAAGAGTAGAGTCAACACACACCATCATCGCAGGGCTTGTTTCTAGGAACCCGTGTAACGGTCCTGGCGAAATTGAAAGGGGGCTCTTAGTCAACATGATAGCGCCCATCAAGCGCTTAGCCAAGGCTTTCGGTTTGTCCGCCCCATCTACCTGCATGGCTGGTAGCTTTTGTGAATGATGCATCTCGGCCGACAGGTCATCGCAGTGACTGTCTCCGAGAGGACAATATGATATCAAGTCAAACGTCTGCGGATTGGAGCTGAACCGTGCGGAATTCGAAGGTACAAAGCAAAGGATCCTTTCGAGTTTTACATCGCGACAAACTGTGCTCGGAATAAGGAGCTGTTTCCTACTTGATTTCTAAGCCGAATCGCGCCACAGTGATGCTGAAGTGGGTGTCGATGGCACAATTGACTGGAATCCATCCTCTGTACAGCTATGACAAAAAGAGAATCTAAGCCACTGGAAACTCAAGATAGGATACATGGTGTGGAAATCATGCTCCAGAATCTCGGCTCAAGCTGGTAAAGTTCGGACCGAACTGACAAACTCCACAGTGATTCAGTGAGGCAACTGATGCGTCGTACTAGCTTGATGCACGATGTTCGGTGGCTTGAAACCAGTCATATGCGTACCTATAAGATTGATGACTCGTTAGGATGCTGGATCAGTGTTTGTGATGAGCAAAGTCACCTAAGGCACTGCCCGGGCAGTACAGCGTTATCTGTATCTACCTTACCTTACCTTACATGGCGGGAGTCTAAATGCTAAAATTTGACGCTATCACTTCCTAAGTCCCCTCCCTGAGCCCGGAAACCTTAATCCTTTCAACTTTTCAAGACTTTACAGGTCCACCACCTGCTTTCAGTGATCATCTCATTTTTAAAACGCGTCAAGCAGTTACTTGACGCGCCTCCTACAACGCTATCCTGCATCGTAAGCCTTGCATACTCCCAGTCGATGTTGTTGGGGTGGCCGCGCCCTTCTTTTGAGTGCTGGACCAATACCGCGCATGCGAGGAAGTGGGGACCGTCAGCACTGAGAATCCTGCGTCACACGAGCCAAGCCGATGCCTAGTGAGATCGGAGGAACTTTCCAGGCACCCAACAAGCTTTCTGACAGCCATCTGACATCCAGGGTATGAATTGCGCCATGTTCGATGGACGACTGCTGTGAAGATTTGGTGTGTGCTTACAGTTGGTCTATGCAAGGAGGGTTTCGTGGCGCCGGGTGGTGCTTGGGTGAGGTGTAAGTGAGCTGTCTGTGAAACGTAAGCAGAGGGACTTCAGAACTTGTGCCAAGTGAAGGTTTGTGCATTTGTCCTCCAAGATGGCTGAGACGACGCGCAAGGAGGCATGTACAGCCGAGCCGAATGACGGAGTAAACGTCGGAAATTACAATCCACGGCAACGCACTTCATCCGTAGGTGTGTGCGTGTGAGTCTTGATTGCCTGATCAAGTGTTTCCCCCTCGCAACGCGCAGTCCTTTTTTCACAGGCACCGAAAAAAGATGACGACACTGCTAGCGCAGTCGTATCTGCTTCCCCGATTAGGCAACGGTGAAGGAGTCACCTTTTGTGTGGGTCGCACCTTACTCGTTTTTTCTCTCATGGAAGGTGAGGTGTGGAACCCAGTCAAGCCGGGCCCGCGTACCTGGTCCGGTATCCACACTGCCGCGAGTCCGGGGAAACATTTTCCTCCTACTTTGATTTCCAATGACTACGAATGCACGTCAGCCTGCAATGTTATTCTTTTGGGACAATCTAACATATAAGGACCTCGATTTGCCACAATAATGGCCGAAAAAAGCAGGCAACAATTCCAACCTTATCCGTACCAACGCATCATGTCTGTCGACGCCGCTCTACCTCCGTCCCAGCGGGGCCAAAAGATAGCTGGAGCCCGGTCAGATCTGATGGCTGACCTCAGCCAACGACTCGAGAGCAACCCGTATGATGCGACAAGTAACCCGAAGGGCATCATTGATCTTGGGTCCGCAGTCAATGAGATTATGTTGGAAGACTTGGCTTGCTGGACAAAGCGTAATGTCAAGAAGAGCCAGCTCAAGGAGTGTAAATGATTCCGCCCCAACGCTGTTCACCACGTTCAGGTAGCTAAGTTGCTGATGCTATTTCCAGCCCTTGGCTACGGCGACGCCCAAATCTCCCAAGACCTCCCAAAAGCAGCAGCAGCCTTCATGAACGAACACTTCAGAGTCCGCCTCCCCCTAACAGCCGACAACATCCTCGCCGCAAACGGCGTCACGACCCTTCTCGACGCCCTGACCTACAACATCACCGACGCTGGCGACGCCGTGCTCCTCGCGACGCCTTCCTACGGTATGTTCGCCAACGACGTCTGGACGCGCAACGGCGTCCGCGTCGTCGAGGTGCCCTGCGACGACATCCCCGAAGAGCGCTTCTGGGGCGAGCCGCCGCGCGAGAACGGGCCCGTGCCGATCCCCGAGCTGGTCGTCCGGCTCGAGAATGCGATCCAGGTCGAGCTGAGCCAGAAGCGTAAAGTTGGGGGTGTGTTGTTGGCGAACCCTGATAACCCGATGGGGAGGTGTTATGCTGCGCATGTGCTATTACAGATTTCGCAGCTGTGCGCGAGGCATAAGATCCATTTGATTGTGGATGAGGTGTACGCCATGAGTGCGGGGGACCGTTTCTCGAGTATACTGAGTCTGGGGCTGGATGTCAACTTTAGGAATGTTCATGTGTTGTGGGGGTTGAGTAAGGTGAGTTGCATCCCTGCACGGAGCCGTGCTGCCGGGAGTGTGGGACCCTTGCCCGTCGCCTTCGGCCTCGGCTTCGGAGAATGAAGCAGGAACACAACCGACTAACTCTTTTTGTTCTTTTCCCCCCTGCAGGATTTCGGCCTCGGTGGGCTCAGGATTGGCTTCCTGGCGACGTACAACAAGGAGATATACGATACCATGCGGGCGTCGAGGTGAGTCACCAGCCTTTTCGGCTTACCAACACCAACACACGGTGTACTCCGTACGCCATACCAAGCATATCAGGCTAACGATTCCATATCTACAATTAGCACATTCGGGTGGGTCTCTGCACTCAGCGCATCAACAGCCGCGAAACTCCTGTCGGACGCAAAGTACCTCCACAACCAATACCTCCCCCAGTTCCGGCGCCGCCTGATCAAAAGGCGCACGTTTGTCGAGGAGGAGCTGGAAAAGTACGACATCCCGCACGTCAAAGCCGAGGCGGGCTTCTTTGTGTTTGTCAACTTGTCCGAGTGGGTGGATCTCCTGCTCGAGAAGCACGGCAAGCAAGGGGACTTGAAGTTTTTGGAGTACTTGATGAAGTACCGCGTCTATCTTGAACCCGGACAGGTGAGTTTTGTGGTGTCTGTCGTGTGCCAAAGATGCTGCAGTGGGGGGGAGCGGACACAATGATGTACAGTTTGCTAATGATAGGTGATGCGCTGCAGGCATTCTTCTCCAACCGATCGGGATGGTTCCGACTCAATTTTGGCGGGGAAAAGGAAACGTTTAAGCTTGGTCTGCAGAGGCTGTTCCAGTGTCTGAGGTTGCTTGATGGCAAGGACCACTTTGACCCCACGATCGGCCTTCCTGGGATCTATCACCCACCGCCGAAAGGCAGTCACATTGTCGCGGTATGAACGAAATGACTCTCAGAGTATTGAGCATGTTTTGGTTACAACAAAAAGTCGCCGGAGGACGGACGTCGGGGAAAAGCTGAGGATACCCTTCCCGAGAGTCTGATCCCTTCGGAAACGGCACGGTGAGATGAGCCGGAGCTTGACAAGTTGCGGCGAGTCAACGCTACAATTGCATCAGACTTCTGTCAGCTGATGTGTACTACGACACACGTTGCTCTGAGAGATTGTGCATTGCTCTTTCTTATTTTTGGGAACATTGATTGGTGGGAAGCGAGGTCTTTGGATCGACGGCGTTGACCGAAGTGTCGGGTTTCTCTGGGGGAGTGTTGTGGATCGTCTGAGATTTTTGTCCCATATTTCCTTCCCGTTCGTCTTGTTTGATGTCGATCTCGGACTTGAGGCCGGTTGCGTGATCGACGTCTGAACCGTCTTCTTTGGTATTCTGGGCCAGGTTTCAGCTTTGGAATGCATGGAAGGAGCCAGTGACATAAGGTAGACAATGAATATCGTGGATGATATCAGCTCTTGGGAGACCGCGATGTGAAGTGACTTGTTTCGATTGATTCCAGTGCTTTTGAGATTACGAGGGGTGCCATCAGTCTCTCAATTGATGGACTAGGTACCTCTTGGTTGCATGTTCTCTTTACCTTAGCTAAGTTATAAACGAAGACGTTGGTCTATTGGCAATACGTAACGCAATTAGAGTTCGCTCTGCTTTGAGATGGCTCCCTGTAGTTGAATGCCTTGAGTCAATACGCTTAGTTTCAGTCAAAGACGGCGAGTCAGCAGTCATCACCACCATATCGGTCTGTAAGTCCACACACAATGGCAGGAAGATCCATAAATACAAAGACAACAGCTCCTTCAAAAGATGGAATAATTAAAATCTACTCTTCGTTATTATCTATCAATTGCTGGCATTTGAACATATCAATCCTACTTCAAAACTTGAGACCGTCATCATGCGTTTCTCAGTCCTGGCCCTCCTTCCATTCTTAGCCACAGCTGTCATTGCCCAACAAAAGGGTGATAAAGGTACACGCAATATCCACCGACTCCTAATCACATTGACTGAAAAAAGGCCGGGAAACTTGTACTGACGCACGTGTCTAGGCGAATGTCGCAATGACGCTGACTGTATCCGATGCGTAAACGGCGTCACGCCACTCATCTGCAAAAGTAGGCACTAATACTGCCCCCTTCCCGCCAGTCTGACCAGCTGGTCTTGAGTTGCTGATGGGTGAATGATCTTGCTAATGTTTTCTCAATCTAGCCGATGCTACCTCAACAACTGGAAAGCGGTGCGGTGTTACGGGCGGGCCTTGTCGTCCTATTAACAAGAGGAGGTGGCAGGAGCGTATGATTTGAAAAAAATTGATTTACGGCACCCAAAGGCGTTGTTGTTTACATCCATCCATAGAAAGGCGGAGCCAGTATGCCGCTTGTCTAGCTTGCCTTCCTCTTCAACAGGAGCAACACCTGTTCAACTAGCCTATTGGCATGGAAGGAGGCAACTGTCGTGGCGAATGAGTTTTGCGACCATGATAAGATGAAGGCTGAAGCCCAAATTCTCCGGTCGTTAGTGGCCTTTCTTCATCTCCCTCCCAAGCAAGAGTACAGCTTTCCCGGGGTATGGATAGAAGTAATAGAGATATCGTCTATGCGAATTGAGAACTCTTCTTCTTCACCGCAGTAAATGTTTTACCGACGGAAGTGTCTTGAAAAGCTCTGTCCGACGGGGGATCAAACCCTTTTGTGGGCAGTATATAAGCGCCTACAGTACTCGAAGGACATCCTCAGCCATCTTATCACATGCAGGCATGGCTTTGGCAGCGCGAGCCCGTTCTCATTCTCTCCCACTCAATAACAGCATTGAAAGCTGAGCTCATCGTCAACCTTGTCATGGTCAACTGGGCGTATGTATCGGGAGTCGGGTATGTTCAGCTTCTCCTTGTACTCCTCGAGGTCGTTAACAGCCCACTCTACATCCTCGCCTCGAAGGGCCTCAAGCTCGTTGAGGTCGTTGATGATATAGCCGAATAGGAGCCTCTGGTTGAAAATATTATCAACCAATCAACCAAACTCGCGCGAGTTTCTCACCGTGAAATAAAAGAGAGCGGGGTCCGTGTTCGGCGGTGCCTTGAACTATGCTCTTTGGGCATCTCGGTATCGATTACGGTATCAATTATAGCTCTGATTATTATAACAGTTAAGATAGCGACCACAGAGGTGGCTGCAACATCAAACTTATTGGCCCACAGCTGCTGGTTTTCCTGGTCCCGGGGACCCTCTTCTTCCGCACGGTGAAGTTGGGCGTTTTCATATTGAAAATGCTGGGGTATGTGTCGATATTCTTCTCCGTCGGGGCTTCAAGGTTGCCCTTGATAATCTTCGAAATGTCTTAAAAAGTATTCTTCATGTATGGCTGCGGTCGCGGCTTCAGAAGACCTAAAAACAATGATAAATTAGATTAGGGAGTATTCCGAATTTGTATATTCAATGCATACAAATTGGTTGGTAAAGACGTGTGTTCAGGCAGTGCTGGCTGGCGACGTCTTCTAGAGAGTTTCTAGCGTAGTAGAGTTTGGGCCCAACATTATTCCAGGCGGGATTGTAAATCGCAGGGCCCTGGTACATCTAGAGCTAGCAGCAAGCTTTCCTCATAGTCGTCGTAAGGCTGTTTGTGAGTAACACTTGTGATTAAAGCAAAGAAATTGGCAATAGTCTGTGATAAGAGTCTCCAGTACTCCCAGCGTTATGAAGGGAAGAGAACGAACGATTGTTACATTGACTCCAACGTTGAGAATTGGAGTAGGTTGAAATGAGGTGCACAGCCTTCTCCACTTCATCCTGATTGACGATTATGCTCCTGATTTTGATCTAAGGAGTACTCATCTGGAAGTCGGCAATGTCGTAAATATGCCCAAGTTGTATTTGGGCCATAATAGTACGGCGACGCAGCTCTTTCTCGGGTGCAAGTTGCCAACAACGCACAAGTCCTCTCTAAGGATAGGCCCCGTAGTGTATTATCCTCTCCTCAAGCTGAGAAGACTTAGCATGGTGGATCTGGGCCGGAAGAGTCAGAAGTTGATCTTCGTTCTTCCCGGGAAGAATATGATGCTTCAGGGTTCTCTTTTGGCCCCTTCTTTGGTTCGCTCGAAGCGGAGCTATAGTGTGACAAGTCAGGCATGCTTCTAGCCATTGAACTCATGGGCTCTTTTTGTTGCTCTCAAGGTCTCCTTGCCTTGCTCCACATATTTGAAGATAGAGACAGTGCTGCCACAGCGACAGAAAGGCTCGAATAATCTCGTTTTGTGAGGGGGAAAAGATGCTACCTCACAATAAATAAACCGGTCTGACGAGGAAGAAAGAGGCAACCGTATTATAACACAGGGCGGGGAGGTCACGCAGTGGATTTGTCTCGGGTTGTAGGTAAACACAACACTTGACCCATCCACAGCTCTAGAGTCTCATTTAATAACAAGACAATCGAAAGCTCGGGGTAGTCGGAAAAACGCTGGAGGAAACCCCGCATTATGAATGGAATCATGATCTTCTCGCGAGTTTGGTGAAGTTAAGGGGTAATATCGGTAGCTTTGCTTGCAGGTATGGCGACATTGAGATTTTAGACGTCGTTTTATGGGAATGTGGTGCAATACGTTCCGCCAGATTGCGACCCCAGGGGTGTAGGGCCAAGAGGTCAATCGAACTGAGACGTTGACATCACTATCTCAGCCAATGTTTACGGGCACGTTGACGGCGCCATTTCCTACAACATATTAGAATGGGTATGACGTAAAGATGTCAATGTACTTACTTGGCCGTTCTGTTTGTCCGTCCATAGTCAGACTGACACTGACAACATATCTCAAGTGAGCACTTGGGATAAGTAAAGATTTACTCCTTCGGCATCCTCTATGGCTTTTGTGCACCGAGATATACCTCGTCCGTGCATGCTTCGATACTATCGTGGCGTTATACATCTTCCTCCTTGCACGAGTGAATGATTCGCACAGTCAACGCAGCACAAACCCTTTCCTGAAATTCCGTCAGCACGAGAGGCGAACGAGCGGCTATCGGGCACTTACCAAGCTTGTCATGACACTCAGCGTCGGCGTCGGCGTCGGGTGAGGATCCGTTCGAAAATGGATTCTTTGTTGGATTCCAGGATGCCGAGCAAGCGCTGGTAACTGCCGTAAATCTCACTGCGTGTGAGGTTAAGTCTGATCACCGCTGCGCCGCTGAAATCCGCATAGTTTTGAATGATGCTCATACCCCAAATAAGGTCGCTCAGAAGAGGAGGGTTCTGCGTGTTGTCCGAGTACTCGGAGGCGGGAGCGGGTGGCAGGTGGGGCCTCGAATAGCACCGGCAGCGACAACCTTCTTGCCCTTCCTTTCCTGGTAGTACACAATATCTGTATGTAGAGCCACAGATATCTGTATGAGGGCCCAAGGAACGAAGCCAGATGCCAGGAAACCCGGCTTACCATGGCACTGAAATATGCGTACGTGGTCCTGTGAGACCTCATCAGTCGGCAAGATATAGTTGCCATCACCAGGATCGAAATTAGGACCGGGGAAGGCCTTGAGTGATCGTAGCTATTCCCACTGGACCTTTGCACGAGTCTCGGAAGAAGAAGAGACGGAAACCGGTTTGAACAGATTCATCCCGCGCAGCATTCTGTATTGACCTTGTGGAGCCAGACCCTAGTCGGTAGCAAAAGACTGGCTGGTAAGAAAGACCGTCAGTAATAATGGGGCGTAGAGGATGTATATACCCCTGGCCAGAATTGACGAGGACCACCAGCCACATCTCGATGCGATCAGTATTGCCTAGACTGGCTATGCCGTATGCTTCGGGGTTTCACCTGCCAAGAGACCAAACCTCGACCGCTATCGCAGTGGTGTCCTCCTTCAGCCGCAAAGTCTAAGAGAGGCTAGGGTCGGGTGAATAAGAAAAGAGAGTCGAGGCAGAGTTCCTTGCGATCCTCGCGAGGGAGGCCCCTCGGCAACAACCATTCTTCTGATATTGGCAATACAAGCGGTGCTGGTGACGGGACTCCCGGCCTCGATGACCTCGATGGGACGCAGAAAGATTCGTATATCCTAGCTGGCGGATCTTATGCCAGAGTCACACCACAATGTGTTTTCTATGGCCCGAGGTGTGAGTTGTTGCCTAATGCGGCGCTCGCGAATAGGCTGAGTCAGTGATATCTAAGGCTATATTGCCTGAGTCTTGATAAGTATCGTCATTCCAAGAACAGGAGCCCTCCGAGTTCTCTGCCAAGTCGAGGAAAGCAGCTTTGTAAGCAGATTGCCGTCGAACGGGCGCTAGATGGGCTTTGGGTCGGCTTCAAGAGTGCCGCTAAGGTAGTTCCTATGGCGTATTGCTGAAAGACAAGTACATGCCGTAGGCGATAGGGTACTAAAGAGCGACCGTACATTAAGTAGCCCGGGGACCCAAAGGAAACTTTTGGCAGGTGCAAGATAGTCGTAGGTTGCGTATAGGTTGGACGTATAGGAGATTCAGACACTGAATAGGGGCGAGGCCAGTTTTAATTGCGTGACACTTGGTCCCGGATACATGGTTTTATATGTGAATGGAGCAATTTGGCCGCAATGAGGAGACTTTCCGGAGTGTGAGGAAGTGAAAGAAGCTCTCAGGCCAGAACTAAGGGGGGAATTGAACTGAAAGTTCATCAATTGAACCTCCGATTGAAGAGAGGAGGGTCATGATTGAAAGAACCTCAAGACCACCGGGTGTCTGGGATCCATGATGTGGGTGAATATCAGCCTTGGGCTTTTCCTTGACCGAGCATCAACGAAAGCTGCTGGTCTGTCACAAGGGGATATGAATACTTGACGAAATTTCTCAATTGCTTCTTCTTGTCTCTTTATGACTCTAACCTATCTATGAGTTTGTCTCGAATCATTCTTCTTCTTTGTCGAATTCAGCTTATGTGCTCTTGTGATTGCCAGATTGTGCGCAATGCACCTCTACCCAGCAAAGCCAGCAAACCAAGCCCCAACTGATACCACCCAAACACTGAATAACAAAGACCAAACCGAATGAATATGGAAGCATTCCTCCGCACCATTCCTATGATTGATTCATCAGGAGCCATTTCTTGCAAGCCGGCAGCTCACATGCGACATAGCTCCGTCATGAGCTCCGCCTCACGAGACCTAGTCTTGATAAAATCCCACTGCAGAGCCACCTTATCGTCCTGAGATTTAGCAAGCAGAGAGTGAAGGGCTTTCGTTCTCAGCGCGCAGCTTGTTGACCTCAAGGCGCATCTTCTCGATGGTAGCGCTGCCGTTGTTTTTGGGAGTTGCACCAGAAGCGTTGGGGCTTTGCTGAGTTCTAGCGACCGGAACATTATCGTATCGAGCTCTAAGAACCGGGTTTTTGGCGATCGGAGTCCTCTGAACAACAGTGGCGGAGGAACCATTGTAGGGGATGGCTGAGTTCTGCTTGTACGCGCGGGCGAAGTCGCTCTCTCGAACGAACTCGCTCAATCTGTCAAGGCTACGAAGAAAGCGCTTGAGCTCTGTGACAGTAGTCGGCTTGCAAGAGTAAGTACTTTCAAGATGGGACCAACGAGCGTTCAGAATGGTACTCATGACATTACCAATGTCCCTACCGCAAAAAGGGGCGCAGCGGAATGAACCCAGGCGGATGAGCTTCTCCATAGGAAGACCCCAGGCCGATCCCAGTTGACACCCACACCGTCAAAGATGGCCTCCGGGTTTTCGGCAACCCACAGGACTAGAGTGATGAGATCAAGGCCGCGATTAGCAATGACGATCTTGCGATCAATGTTGCACTGCACTGGCTCGTTTTTCTTCTCGTAGCGGCCGCAGAGAATATCAATGAATGCCGTGTCGACTTTGTCCGGCATGACTTGATCACCAAAGCCCATGTTGAATTTTAGGCCCGGGAAGGTCTTGAGCGATTCGTACCATTGAGGCTTGGCTTCAGACTGAGGAGTCTTGGTGATGGTGGATTTGTCGGCCATCTTGGGTATTGCTTCTTCCAAGAACGAGTTAGTCCGGCGATTTACTGAACCTCGAAGCTTCTTGAGTAGTTGTTACCTCGATGTTAAGCAACGCTACTGGATGATAGGTCAGGCGTTAAGTGACGCGCTCTCTTTTCGATCTGAGGTGTGCTCAAAAATTGGAATGAGAAATAAATTGGAGAGCAGGGCGCAACAGAGGTGCCAGAGATGGATGGCGTACGATGTAAGGTACAATAAAAAGGTGCGAGGCGAAGTTGTGAGTGGATGCGCCTTTCCCTGGCCCGGATTGCGGAAAAGGAATGAAGGAGGAAAGGAAGGAATTGGTATGAAGAAGGAAGAGGAAAGTAGAGCACAAGAAAGGCGGTAGGGATGGAGGATTTGCAATGTAAACAAAGAGGGGGGGAAGGTAGAGGGTGAGGGTTGGTGAATGTCGCTCGACGCGACGCGACGGTGAATGTGAATATACGCGATGGGGAACATGACCTAGTGGGAAGGAGCCGTACAGTCACCGAGTATGGTCAATAAGTCAGAAGATTGCTAAAACTGTCACCCATCGGATGAGGAGATGCCTCTGGCGTAACAGTTGGGACTGCCCACTCCCGACCTCAGCGCTAGGTAATTGACCCCGGTGGCTTTTATTTTTGAAGGTTCCGATTCCGAGTCATGGAGAGTAATTTTTCTTTTTTCACCCTTTCTTTTCTCACCTACTCGTCTCGCTGTGTTGTTATGTACGCGTCGATGGAGGGCCAGAGACACCTCCGGAACAGCTGGCTTGGTATCTCAGTAAGTAAGTAAGCGAGCATTCTTTACCTTTTCCCACACAGTTATTATGTAAAGAGGCAGCCAGACACTTGCTAGCTGGATTCATCCTCGTTACCATAGACGAAGTAGAAGGGATGGGCCGAGACATTCGAACAGCAGACTACGATGGCCTCGAGCGACTGAGTGTCACTACTAGACCTAGAATCATCACTAAAACGGATCTCTCCAGGACGAAGCATTATTAGGTGCAGAAGGATAATCTCATTTGGCGGATCAATTTACTAAAAACATGAGACTGCCTCCAAATTCAATCGTCCAGCCTCACTCTTCACCCACTCCATCCTCTGCGTTGGTATTGGCTCTCTGTAGACCACAATCACCAGATTCGGCGGCGAGCATTCTTCGCCTCATCGAGCTCAGCGCGGAGTGCTTCGTTGACGAGTTCAAGAGTTTCCTGCTCTTCGCGATGAGCGATGTTCCTGTTCTCGAGCTCCTGGGACTTAGCCTGCTCTGCTTTGATCTGGGATTGCAAGTCCTGGATCGCCTGATCACGGCCGTCCTGGGTGCTGGGCTTAGCCTGCTTCGGATTGCCTGCTGTACGTTAGTGAAAAGTCTCAAAACATAGCTTAGAATCAATGACGGAAGGTGACTCACCCGACTCAATCTCAGGATGAGGACGAGAACGGTACGGCAGATTGATCTGATTGGCAGTAGGCGCATCGGATGCGGAGGCAGTAGCGGCGTTGTCGGGATGAGGGCGATACGGCAAAGAGATTTGGCTGCCGCCAGGCGCGTTGGACTCGAAAGAAGTGGAAGCTCCCATCTTGCGTTCGTCGAGAACTGCGATCCACTCATCGAGACTCGCGAGAAAGACCTCAACGACGGGGTTGAGCTCGTCAATGTTGGTATTGTTGCCTCTCAGATTCTGGATGCGGGCCCGAATGATTCGATTAACGACGAAAATGACCGAATCAATTCCGAGCTCATTGGAATCCCCCCACTCACGGGAAGGGCCAGACTCCTCAGCAAGGCGGGTGAGGGCAGCGCCGTACAATGTGCTAAAGTTTGCATGTTTTCCGGAGATGTGCAGATTGATGATGGCGCGGAAGAGGACATTGGCGCGGTTGGCAATGCAGTACTGGCGAAGAGTGACGTGCTCCCTTCCGAGGAAAGACTCATTGTTGCCAAACAGCTTGAGGTAGACGGCATTGACGCGACGATTGAAAAGGGGGGCATCGCCTTCAATGTAGAAGTCGAGGCCTGGAAATTCCAGGATTGCCTTGACCCAAGAACGATTGTTGGGGGCCATTGTGCTTCTTTGTTCTAGCAGCTGATGATGTTGTTTTCGTTACTGCCAATTGCCTTGGTTGAAGGAGAGTAGAATGAGAAAAATAAATAGGTCAATTTGAGAAGAAGAGTGGAAGGTCTAGGCACTGGGTAAAAATTCGTCTCTTCCTCCCCTGTTAGCGATAATCAAGATTGTGATGAAAACCTCTGTCGCGTAGGCAGCTCGAGGTTCACCTTAAGTTAGGGCTAGAGAATAGCTCATACAAGAGGCGAGTGGGTCATATGAATACTACGGCGATTCCAGATATCAAGGAATACACCTAAAGTAAACACAGATACAGGTAGGCTTGTTTGTGATGAGGCACCAAGATCGGCCATATTGAGACACGGATAAATGATGACATCGGATAAGGTAGGGTTTACTGGAACAAAGTATAATAAAACGCAATCTGCCACAGATACGCATGTCGTGGTCTCATAAACATCAATCACAACGTGAGCCTCGCCAAAAAGAAGAAAAAAAAAAGATTCTAGAAAGGGATTCGAACCAACGACCTGCAAAATACAAAGCCACAGGGGGTCAAGCTGGTGGCGCGGAGGTCGGGAGTGAGCAGTCCCAACTATTGCGCCAAGGCGGTCTCCTCGTCCGATGGTGACAGATTGAGAGAAAAAGGTGTATACATGGCCTTGCGACGTCACAATATTCCCACAAAGACTCATAACTGGGGACTCGCTCCTTGCGCATGCAAACAGACATCACGTGGATGTTTTGCTTTAACCGAAAATCCAGATGCAGGCATGAATCTCGTGCTCTTCTGTTATTAGACGTACTGACGACTGCCATGGGTGCGTGGGCGATGCGGTTCTGGCTCAAGAGTGAGAACAAGAAGATTCGGCAATCCGAGAACGAAAACGTTCTGTTTTATGCGTACTAAGGCTTGAATCATAGGAAAGACCTGCAGGGCGCTTCGAACAAAGATATTGTCGATCATTTCCACCTCATGCCTTTCAGCCTAGACACTCAATGACATAGCAATCCCTGAAGTACCCCTTTCCATTGTAGTCCCCAAAAGCAGCCACGGGATGCCTGTTCACCAACTGCCACATCTCACAGTCCTCCTCGACTCCATCGATGGTCATCCTGATTGCCCGGCCCTTCCGTCTTTCCCTAAGCTCAAGCTCCAACGCTGACTTCAAGTAAACCCACGCAACAATGTCAGGACCAGTGAGACCCGAAGAAATCAGTCTTGGAAGCAGATAGTCAAGAACCGTGGTGATGAAGTTTGTGCCCTCAGACAAGCCTGCAGCCATCCTGAGCAGGACATCCACCCGAAGAATAGTGAATTGCTGCCGCTGTTGCATGTTCATGCCACAAACAATACCAAGAATTACCTTGGCAAGGGCATCCGTGCCCGAAGACTGCACAGACGGGTCGAATAGAGACCGCAGGTAGCTGCACGTCATCCTGCACACGAGATAAATCACGTACTCAAGAGCCTTACGCGTGTCGCCGAAACGGTAGGTGACAAAAGTCTCAAACGTAGCGCCACTGATCAGATCCGAATCCGTACCAAGGTTAACGACCGGCATGTCATGGGTGCAAAGCCCCTTGTGCCAATTATCCAGCCGATGAGAAAACACATTGCACTGCCGCAATATCATGTCCGGCGTGAGGTTTACTTTGTGAAAATCCTTGAGACGCACATTACGGCGATCCGATTCCCGGCCGAGAACGGACATGAGCCACAGTGCGACTTTCTCTGAAGCGCTATTCCCTTCTGCGGTGGTGTCTTGGCTGAACGTAGCCTCCATCGCATAGCGTGCATGAAGACCATGTAACCTGAAGAGAATATCCCGAATGGCTAGTTGTGGGTCTAGTAAACTCGAGACATCGTAATTGTCTACCACATTGCAGGTCGCTCGCGTCGGCAACATCATGAAACGAACATCGTAGCGAAGCATTCGCCAGGCTTTGAAGAGGTCGGGGATAGACGACGCGGCAAAGTCGAGCTTGGAGGCTATGGCATCGAGACCAGTGGCATGATTTCGGATACCCAGAGCCGTACCGGCTTCCAGCTCGTGGTATGCAAGCAGCAATGCGGCGCCCGCAAGCTCCTCGCCTCGGTAGTTTTCAACGTTCTGAAGCTGGGCTTGGAGCCCCTTGACTGCTGTGTCGTAGTAGATCCAGACGCTGCTGTCGTCGCATACCCGGCGGAGCACGAGCGGATCGATGGGGAGAGGCTGCGTCAGCTTAATGTTACTAGCGGACAGAGCTAGTACCGCTGATCGGAAACAGCTGCTCTGTCGGAAAAGGTTCGGAAAGGAGAGGGCGACTGGTATCAGGGGAAGGACGTTCCTGTCGAAGTGCTGGATAAGGACCTCTTCTAGAGGTATCGATAGCTGGCAGTCGACCGTCGGTCCGCCCAGGGGAGATGAAGTGGACGTGGATGACCCTGGAGACGAACCGTCGGTGACGAGGAACTCGTCCCAGCCAGTCGTCAAGGCTGGGCTCTGGGCTTCCCCTACTGGTGCCGAGATGTTTGGTACTCCACTTGTCAGCATCAACCGGTTGGTAGAGTTCTCGAACGTTGTAGCTTGCTCTAGCTCCCTCAAGTTGTTGCTTGACTTTGCTACGTCTTGTTGTTGCTGAGGTAAATCTTGAACCGCGGAAGAGCTCACAGATGTGTCGTAAAGTGGCCACGGTAGAGTGAAGGACCCAGCGAGCCAGCCCTCAGCGTTCGCCGAGTGCCATGGAGGCATAGGTGCCGGGGCCGGAACTGTCAACGCAGCATCTCTCGCCGGCAATTCTACGACATCTCCTGGCGTTGGTGACTGCTGAGGAGTAGGAGACGGCTCCCCGGTTAACCCAATGCGGCGTCGTTTCCTTCGCTCATCCTCAAGACGTAGGGCCGCCCATCTAGCCTCCTCAAACTTCCTTGAAGACTCGGCTGCCCGAGTGGTGACATCTCTGAAGGTCACGGGGCGCTCGTAGCCACTGCACTTTACTCCTTTCTTCACGCAAGCGAGGCATTCCGGGCGTGTCTCGTCACACTGCTTACGAGTCAGTTGCAAGGTACTTTTATAAGATGGGGAACATGGCGAAGAAAGTAGGACGCCACCATGGGAAGTACGACCTTTCTTCTTTTCTTTTTGCAATTTTGACAGCCAGTTCGCTTGCGAACAATGTCAGTCTTTTTGGGGCGGGAAGAGTGGGATTCCATGGGTGGCGTCGAGCCGGGAAAGACACCGTTGAAGCCAAGCTTTCAGCGGCGGGTAGACGGGACTGATGGCTGTTCAAGTCGCTTAGGTGCTCATCAAGAGACAGGAGATGCACTGCTACGTCCTTGAGTTCTGCGAAACATGCAGATCTGATCAAGGGCCACAAGAAATGCCAGGAATATCCAGTGATGGCCGCCAGAGGGCAGGGGAAGTAAAGGTGAAGAGCAGTAGCAGACACGGGCCCAGATCGAGCGGATAAGCCAGCGAAAGGAGCTTTCCCTATTTTGGTCAGCGGGTGCGCCGCTAAGCCTGTTATGGCTACGCGGAACGGCGCAACGGACGAGTCTCCACTAGTTCCGCACCGGCGTTCGGCGATAAAGTCAGGAGATGAAGCGCACCTACCTTTCCCAGTTTAAGAAGTAATACCTGTACGCCAGAAATCACTGCTTCCAGGTCATTGGTATATGATGTCTACCTCAACTTCTCAAAGTGAATCAATGGAGTGTCAGTACCTAGGGATACGTAAAGAGGAGGCACTCCTTTCACAAAGCTGGTGTGCAACATGTGCGTCTCCATAAATACAAAGGTTGCGTTGAAGTTACGCAAATACTCACGCTTGGTCTGGTCTGCTCTTTTGGACATGAAAGAATGTAGGAAAACTCCGATTAGTCTGATAAGGGCACAAAGTAAGAAGTCATAGAGATGAAGCTTAGCCTTTTTATTGCTTTGCGGTAGTGTTGTAACTTCATCTTTTAGCGGCTAACTGGAACCCGCCTCCCTCAATGCAAGTTGCTGAAACTGCTTCCAGATCGCAAAGGCATTGGCTACAACGTCATCCGTCTGCGCCGAATCCGACTTGATCTCGGCCCCAGCGAGACGCTCTGAATCGGAACCAGGTGAAGGCGGTAGCTGGATCCAACCATGCTGAGCCATCACCATCGCTGCCGTCTCCCCCTTCTCATTCAGCAAATCCTGAGCCGCCCCGGCCTGGATCAATGCGTCAAAAATTGCGTTGGCGTTTCGTACCCGCTTCTCTGCCTCCGCCGGACCACTAATTATCGTGTTGAGGAAGCCATTGATAGTTTCTTGGCCAAAGAAGTTGTTGGTTCCAATAGCCCAGCCTACCGTAAATCCCTGCTCCTCGTCAACATCCCACGCCAGGAGGTCGTCCGTTTCCCCGATGGGCAAGGGGCTTGCTATTGAGAGCGTATAGGCGACGTGCAAAGGCGTCTCCCCATCGGAATTGGGGTGATTGACGGGGGCTCCGCAGCGGATGAGAAACTCAATGATCTGTCGGCTCTCGTGAAGGACTCCTGGGATGCTTTTCACTCGGCCCATGACGTCTGCGAGGAGACTGAGCTCCTTTTCGAACGATCCAAAGACTTGATGAAGAACTTTGAACATCTGATGGAGTTCCGCCGGTCGAGAAATTTCCAAGGCAAACATGAATAACAATATACGGTCGCGGCCGCTGGTGTCTGACTCTGCTCTCTTGGCGATTAGTGCTTTCAGCTTTGCGCTCTGTAGGGACACCCTTTCGGTCTCGGTCATATTGGTGGGATACAATCTCGCTACCGAAGATGACATGCCGAGAATGACGACGTAGTCTTTGTTTCCTGCCCTCAGACCCGACGCGTTGAACGGATCTGCTCCGGCGCCCAGGAGAAGCTGGAACATCTCGGTGGATACGTAGTAGATGAGGCTGTCTACCAACAGGTTGATTCTGATTCCTGTTGGCTCACAGAGGCGCGTACCCTCAGGTGTCCACCCCGCCCACTCGGTGTATTCGCGGTTGACGTCGAATCCATGGTCAACAAGGAGGCGAAATATCTGCAAGCTGACCTCTAGATCCTCCGGCTTGTGCTCCATGAGGAAAATCCTCACCGCTTCGTGTAGACAATTCACTTCGCCTTCGTCGTTGGGCGGGTACACCGTTGATGCCCCGTGTTCTAGCAAAAGCTCAACGGCATCCCGGTCCAGGTTCCATATGGCGGCCTCGAGCGGTGATTTGTGGTCTAGAAAGACGTGTATGGTGTCCTCCTGTTCGCACTGGCAAAACCCGATTCGCTGTGTCGCCGGACGTGCCCCGTCCACGTGAGCGCCAGATTTCAACAGTCGACGGAGACCTCTGATATCCGTCCCTCTTTCAACGTGCCAGAGAAGCAGCGGTTCTGTGTTTAAGAATCTGTCCTTGTCGATAGGGATGTTCGGAGCAAGCTCTAAGAGTGTCTCGATCATGGCGCCGCTGCTCGCCAGGTGCAACACACTGATTTGGTGATCAACATTCACCGGCATGCCACGGAACGCAAAGACCTGCAGCAACGGCTTTTCCAAATCTGCGCCGTACTTATGAAGGAGTTTGACAGTTTCAACCTGGTCTTCCAAGATAGCGTGGGCCAGGACGGAGTAGTTCATCCAGATCTTGTGCGTATCGCACGCGGGACGATACAGTCGCTCAGTCACGAGCGCAGCCTGACCCTGCCTTCTGATGGCGACGTTTGACGGCGCTTGGAGCATCAGATTGTCGACTGGGAAGTCAAAGTCGGCCGGGCAGGCAACCGCAGACATTGAACTGGCAAATTTAGCTTCGTAGCCGAGTTTCAAGAGTTCCTCGACCCGGTCTACTTCATTCCTGACAATGGCTGCTAGCATCGCGTTGTATGTTTGCGATGCTAAGTCGCGGTGCAGCAGGAGACTCCGCTCAAATGACGTTGCGAAGCGTTTTTGAGTGAGGGTGAGTTGAAAGATGTCGCGGAACGTGAGGTATTCGCATATGCCGTGCATGATGTCTTCCGCGAGAGTGGATAGTGAGGCCATGATGCACGATCGACTTGAGGGAGCATTTGGCTCCTCTGTCTCAACTAACAGCGATAAAGAGATGTAAAGAAGTGCAAATCTGTTTGAGAGATAGTTCCTTCAGGTTGAAGAAATATAAAGAGGACAATACTATCCACGACTGGAACATTACTTTTAATCGAGAAAGCCCTGGCAGGGCGGACAGCTCGGATGCCGGCATACCCAAGGAATGCAGCAAAGAGCCTGACAGCAAGGGAATAAAACAAAGAAGAGAGTCGCCTTGGCAGCTGAAATGCAAGTTGGGTAATAATGTCAAGTCACAAGGCAGACTGGGCAGACTTGACAGCTTGGCCACATACCCCATGGGGGCTATGGGAGCCCGGATCAGGAGATTGTAACGTCGAATCAATTCAACTCAGGGTTTGGAGGGGTTTTTTGCACCGCGGAACCGCTCCGCTCCGCACTGCTCCACGTGCTTTTTAGACTTGCATCCCACCGGCTGCATCCAACTCAAGAGTTTGGAACAGCGATAACAGGAGCTGTTTAAGACGATGAATCCGATGAAAACTTACAAGCCCCCCTTTTTCATTTCTCCTTTCCTTTTTGTTTTTCGTTCTCACGATGCATTTGAATAGGAATGCTTTAGATCTGGGAATCCACTCTGTCCCATAACCAGGACCCAAGAACCTTGGCCGCCGATCTTCGCTTATGATTTTCACTGATTGGTTGGTCCAGTTCTCCGCCAAGTCAATTCCGACATCAGGTTATGATGGAAGAAGATCTCCCACAAATTCCGCGAGTGGGTAACAAGAGAAAAAGCGTTGCAAGGCAGTTTTCATCGTGTCGCATCAGCTGGCCGCCGGAGTCGACCCCGACTATCAATCAGGGAGATCAATGATCAATGATCCACAATCGTTCATCTACTTCGACCACACGTGCATCGGCCATGAACAGGGAAAATTGCTCAGCTGCTTCGATCTGGATTACAGAGACTGCAGAGGTTCCTCCGCGGCAACGCTAGACCCAGATCGCGTCTCCTAGATCCTGAAATCGCTCTGTGGGCAGCATTCAGTACGGTTCTGGTACATTGCAAGAGGCTTGAACGCTCAGGTTATTGGCCAGCATACCCATTTGAGGCCAAAATGCCTTTAGGAGCTGACAGATTTCCTCAAGCATCGATCAGAAACTCGAGAAAGTGATGGGTCACGCTGAACATATGATGTATTAAAGATGCGGTGCATTGAGAACCATGTGACTGAACGAAAATGCTAGTAAAACCCATACCCCATCGGCCCCATGCCGAGGCCTACTACCCGAACATGCCCCACTTCCCCGTTCCAGCTCGCCGGCCGAAGTGGAGTGTCACACCGGTCCTCCGATGGTAGCATCGCGAAAAAACACGTCAGGAAAGCTAACCTGCCCGAACACAGGAAGGAGTCGAAGGAGCCCGATGGCCGAGTGCTAGTGCAAGGTACTTTCCCCCGCGTGTCCTCGATGTAACATCCCATCTATAATCGGCTAATCCTCCTAGGTTTAGCTTCGTTACTCGAAGAAAAATGCATCGCGAATTTAGGCAGCAAGCATGTTGCTGTGCCGCAAGGCACCACGGCACAGCAAACGAACGGTCCGCCAGCAATTGAAGTCGTGGAACTTGAAGGAAGGAAGAAGGAAATTTCGCTTGGCGTTGGCTTTGCCGCAGGGTAAAAAATCACAAACTTGAACTATTTAAAACGAAACGATATCCCTCTTTATCCCAATTTTCTTGGCGAGTTCTCTCAGAATTCGACAACGTCAAAGTCACATTTCACTGCCACGAAGAGGTCACTATCACAAGCAGAGGAGAACAACATTGAATACAACACCACTCTTTCTATTTGACCTCAACCATGCGTCTGCTTAAACTCATCTCCCTCACAACGGCTATTGCGCCAACAGCCTTCGCCCAACTCTGGTTCGGCACCAACCTCCCGACGTCAACCGCCGCAGACGAATACCTCTCCCAACACGTGAAATCCGTCCCGAGCACCATCACAGGCGCCGTAGCAACCTCCCTCGCGACCGCCCTGTACAGCGTTGACCAAAAGTACTTCAACGACAAGGAGTGGACGACCGTCTACTCCCACATGTGGTCCGCCGCCGCCAAGGCCACCGACGCGCCCGATGTCGTTGCCTCGATGGCAGTCAACGGGTATAGCCTGGACACTCAGCAGGAAGCCAAGTGGTGGAAGGATAACGTGCCGGACAAGGACGACAAGTGGGTTTCGTCGTATGTTTCGGATTGGCAGAAGGCGTGGCAGGATAATACGGCGGCGACGAAGACTTCAAAGGGCGGTGCTGGTGTGGCGAGGTGTACTGGGATGGCTATGGCTGGTGTTGCTGCTGGTGTGGCTGCTGGGGTTATGGTCGCGATGTAAGGTTAAGAGCGCAGTCAGTTGTCCGAGTTCTTGGCTTTGTCCTCGAGATTGCGCTGTCTGTGATGTATGGTCAGCGAGATGGGGTTCGGGAATGAACAGCGAGTCATCTTACCTTTCTTCATGTTTCTCAATGAAGCAATCAATTTCGTCCAGACGTTTCTTCATCTTCTTCATGTGGATATCCCTCCTAGTTTTTGCTCCCCAAGACTCCGAAGTCTCTACTTCAAGCAGAACCTCCAATTCATGGCTCTCGATTTCTGTGCACGAAATCTTGTGCTCCAATGATTGAACGTCTGACTTGCTGGCGTCAAGTTTCCGCTCTAAGCCCTTCCGGGCCTTGACCAACTTCTTGCGCTTCTTTTCGGCATTGCTGAGCGTTTTTTCGAACAACGAAATTCTTTGACTCAGTAAATCGTACTGGATTTGGAGCTTGTTGATGTCGGCTGTGATGTCTTTCCCATCTTTGGGTTGTGGTGAGACAGATGAAGCATTGTCGCTTGGGGGTGTGGCAGACGGGGTCGGGATTCTCTCGTTGTTCTGCTGTACAGTTGCTTGTATTATGTCTTCCAATACTTCTGATATGACTGGGTGTGCTGATTTGCCAAGATCCTCGACTATGTTGGTTAGCACCATCTTGTCAGATTTGCCGAAGTTTGTTGCTAAGCCGCAGTGAACAAAGAGGCTGTGACCGGCGTGGCAGGGAGGAAAAAAGAGGAGAGAGTAAGAAGTCTTCGTCTCTCATCATCGATATAGGTGAAATATGTGGGCGATGGAGCAAGTCGATATTAGTGGGACCTGTCAAAACGAAGGTTCAAAATGAATACGGATGTCCAAAAAGGTCACCACGAACTTATTCTCAATCAGTCAGGTACGAACCGGAAGCACAATTTCTAAATGAAGAGGATCTTACCAGAATTACCATGCGACCTTTAGTTGGTCAAAGAGTCAACCAGAAAGCAGCGCTTATGCTATCCAGGTACCCATAACAGAAACAAGTCGTTGTCGTGATGGCATCCTTCACCTGCTTAAGGACCTCCATCACGTGACCCGAACGAACGACGGCAAGGTCAACCAACAAGATTCTCCCTTAGAGTCATTTTCTCACCTAAAGCGCCTTTGTGAAGTCAAAAAAGTTGCTCGTTCAGTAATGCGACTTTCCACGGTTAGTTGTCAAAGGAAACCCTGTTAGCAAGAGAAGACCGGTGAGCATGGAGGTTTTGGTAGAGTGACACTTCATCTAGTAAAAGCAAGTGGCATTTTGATACCTAAAACAGGAAAGCCATCTTGAACGATGGAAGCAACAATATACAAAAGTCGCACTGTATCCGAATGCCTGAGTCGATAAGAATTGTACAAACCTTATTTACCTTGATTGCTGTGACGCCTTAATACCAAAAGCTTACAAGTCAGACCACACACATAGAAGAGCCATTATCACATATTCAGAATATATAACCGGCAAAGGGGAGAGCATGCCATACGATCGCTGTTTTCTTACGCTAACAAACGTATACCTAGGTAACAAGCACCCTATCTTGGTGCAGGCGACAGTCTACAAAGCTCAGAAAAGATAGAGTCCTCCCGACTCAGCAGCGCCGCAGGGCTATCCAGCTCAACCACACTACCATTATCGATCACGGCGACCAAGTCGTGGTCGAGTATCGTCTGGATCTTATGGGCGATAAAAATGGTCTTGCAGTGCGGGAGAGCCTCGCGCAGCAGATGCTGCATCAGTTCATCCGTCTCCTGATCCACACTAGGAAGTAAAGTGGTTTGTCAGCCAGTCATGCGTACGAATGCTTGTACAATTAATCGGAGGGGCATCGCTCACTAGCTGGTCGACTCGTCCATGATGAGAATCCTGCCGTCTGTGCGAAGCGTGGCTTGCGCGAGACAGAACAGTTGTTGCTGTCCATGAGAGAAAGACGCATCCGTCAATTCCGTGCCCAGTCCATCTGGCAACCTGGAGGCGTTCCAAAGTCGGAACTTGATCAGTATCGTGACGAGCTCCTTGTCAGTATGCGCGCCGCTGGGATCCAGGTTCGACCGCACCGTGCCGTGCGCGAGGAATGGCTCCTGCGGCAGAGTGATGAGCCGCCGTCGTAGCTCGTTGCGAGGGATTGTGCTGATGTCGACGCCGTCTATCCATATCGTTCCTGCGCTCGTGTTAATCAGGCGAAGGAGCGCTGACACGATGGAGCTTTTTCCGCTATAAAGAGCCCGTGTCAGTCATTCATCTCCTTATTGATCATGATATGCTCTCCCGCAAGTGACCCCCTCCAATCTCAAGTAGGGGTTTTAGGCGACGAACCTTCCTGTTCTACCATAAATGCCCAGGCGCTGTCCAGGGAAGACCTGAAATGATATGCCCTTCAACGCCGGTGGCAAATCAGACCTATACGAGGCTTCCACGGCTTCGAAGACAATGTGGCCTGCACTCGGCCAATATGGCGGTGGAGTTTCCTTCTCAGCCGGCAACTGCTCCGAGGCTGTCGTGGTCTCGAGGTATTGAATCCTGGCGACGGCACCCATCGCCAACTCCAGCGCGGTCCACGTCGATATAAAGCTCTTCACATTCTGCCCGAAGCCCACGATGCCAAGCAGCGCCAGGCCTGTAAGGCCGCTGCTATACATGTTTGTGTTGACGGCGATGGAGACCACGATGATGGCCACGCCGGCATTGAGCAGATCCAACACGAGGTTCAGCCATTGCTGCGCAAACGCAAGGCCGTAAAAGGGCTTCTGACATTCCTCCAGCGCCTGGGTGGCCCGCGAGATGTACTGCTCCGCCCACGCGAAAGCCCGGATCGTGGGCCCGCCGCTGATGAAGTCAAGGAAATGGGAGAGGACGGGTCCGCGCGACTCGATGTCCAGGATCCGGAGTCGCCGGGAGGTGCGCAGGTAGAAGCGCTGCACGAGCAGGATGGCGACGAAGATGAATGGCATGGTGATGCCTGTGTATTGCGACCCGATGATGATGACGACGAACTGGACGATGCACGAGATGAGGGATAAGGTGGTGCTGATCAGGGCCAGTGGTAGCTCCGTGTCAATAAGCTGTAGATCTTGACTGAACCTGTTGCAGGTCTCACCTATGTCGACCACATCGAAAAACGACACGGGTGCGCTGTCAATTGCGGTTATTTATCAGCATTTGTCGCTTACCGACTGCCGTGTGTTACCTGCACTTACTTGAGGACCGTCTCCAACAATGTGGAGTGGAACTTCCGAGCCGACCTAGGTACAATCTTCAACATGAAGTACGAGCTGGCACAGAGAAAAGCCAGCACGGCCACCAGCCTCATGGACGCATATATGGCAAGGTAGAACGCGAGACGCTCGTTTCCTCGTGTGATGGTCTCACTCGTCCACCACTGAATCCACACACCTGACGAAGGGAGGAAGTCATTCTTCGTTAGCCGATGTTCAACTCACATGGCCCGACTATGACTATGACTGCATACCTATCTACAGTTTTTATATTGGTGCAGAAGTAAATTTTATCAACTATGCATTCCATTTTGCACTTCTTGGAGCTGGGCGGAATACTGAAGGACTATATAAAACAGGTAATCTAGGACTACATGTATCTACAATCTGCAAATTCTTGCCATTCTCATTCCGTGGCCCTTAGCCAATTCTGTCGAGTATGATCCAGCATACAAGTTACATGTACCAGCGAAGTCTTTACCCTACCGACGATATCCGTGTGTCAGGGCGTATAGAAGACCATTAGTATTACGCTGTTCATCGAAGTTTAAACCTTGGCGTGCTCAGGGGCAAGTTCAGTTCCACCGCTGTGCGCCGAGTCAACAGGCAGAGAAGGGTGAATAGCCTTCTCCATATCGTCATCCTGTCCAGGGTTGGCAGTCTGGTATTCAAGCCACTTGAACAAAGCATACACCAAGAAGGACAGGAGGGCGCCTGCAAAGGGGCCAATCCAGTAGATCCAGTGGTAGTTCACGAAACCAATGATAACAGCCGGACCAAAGGACCGAGCAGGGTTGATTGAAGTGCCGGTCCAGTTCGTAGCCGTGATGTGGGCGATGAAGACGGAGATACCAACGCCAATGGGTGCAAGGAATGTCGCGCGATGCTTCTCAACGGCGAGGAAGTAGACCGTCAAGACGAGCTGCGCGGTCAGGAGCATCTCAATGAAGAAGCCCTGGGGCACAGTGGCGCCGCCGCCCAGAGTGTTGGCGACGCGGAGAGGGCCGGGGAGGACTCCGTATACCACGGCAGCGGCAGCGATACTAGCGAGTAGCTGGGCGGGTACGATGCAGAGACCTCGAAGCGGCTTGACTGCTCCGACGAGAACGAGACCAAGGGTGACCTGTCATTGTGATGTTAGTCAGCGTTTGAAGTGAGAAAGAGATGGGAGATGAGCTGGGTTGGAACATACCGCAGGGTTGAACATGCCGCCGCTAACGCGATAGAAGATCCAGACATTGGCGGTGATGGCTGTGCCGAAGGCAGCAGCGATATAGAGCAAGCTATCGGGGGATAGTGTAGCCGCTGGGTCGTCGGGGTTGTTGGTAACTATGGCGGTCTGGGCTCCGAGGAAGGAGAGGAGGAGGAACATGAATGTTCCGCAGAACTCGCCCAGCACGATGACTAGGAGGTTGCGCTGGGGCAGAGAGAAGGGGTAGCCTCGCTGTCCCGCGGGAGGATGGGTGGCGTGCACCGCGTCGATGGCCTGCTTTACAGGCGTGTGGTGGGCGTTGGAGGTTGACATCTTGTAAATGAAGGTCGACGGTGGTCGTCAAGAGTGAGGATGAGGATGAAGGACTGTGAGATGATGGTGAGACTGCGTTGTTTGATGGCTTGGATAATGGAAGTCCCTTGTGAGAGCCGAAGCCATCTATAAATACGTATCGTGATTAGAACCGAATGGCTGGTCTCGAGAAGTGAGGCGGTCGTCGAGGTTGCTCGTCACCCAGGCTTCTACTGTGGCCTTCGGCAGGGGCGAGATTTTCCACGATCAGATACATCGCCGTGGGCCGAATTCTACCAGTTGGGCACCAAGTGGTAGGGACAGCGTCAGTACAACGATGAGGAGGTTGGAGTACACGAGTGCAATACTGAGCTCGGCACGAGGGATGTTGTATCACGCGGAGACGAGGATCTGTACCCTCACATCGACGACCACAAGCTTCTAACGGATAGGCATGTACTTGCGAATCTAGCGATGAGCCACGCGAATTGCCGTGTCACTCTTGCCTGGGCGCCAATCGCCATGCTGTACTATTACGTGCTGCTGTGCTCATCTTCTCGAACGACTTCAACCATCCCAAGGTTTGGTTGCTCACCGTGTTGGGCCTCAATCTGTGTGTTTCGCTGGTTTGGTCGTGATCTTTACCCAGCCTCTCCCTGTTCTGATGGATCCGTTGCCATGATGTTGGGCTCGACGCTGTGTGTCTCGCCTCACGATGTTGAATTGACTCTTGAGATCGAATGAGTCCTCTGTCAATCGTATATCACCAACATGGTCCAGGATGGAAGCAGTCGACCACGAAAGCGGAAGGAGATGTGAGATGTCCGATACTTCTCATTGGTCTACTATGTCTATGGAACGCCAGGTACCATCATGCTTCTGAAGTATGTTCAGACAACAGTCTATTGCGCTGAGGCATCATACTGTATTCCTCTCCCCGGACGCGCGCACATAGAGTCAGGAGCTACAGATGACGTTTCTCCGCGATCGCTTTCTCTGATGTCCGATCTATCTCTGTCTCTGGTGCCAAGTCCGTGCGGGCACAGGCAATGTGCACCGTTTGTCTAGGCCTAAGCTTTCGGGACCCTGACCATGTAAAGCTCCTCCGGTATTGGGCTCGAATCTGTATGTCTTGCTCTTACAGTGATGATCTCTACAGAGGACTTCACCCGTCCGACGGAAAAGGTGCTCCGATGTCAGACCAGTACTATGCGTCTTGCCGCCCAAACTGGGGGTACAGGAGAAAAACGGCCAGTCTCACCAAGCTCTCTTCCCCATGAAGTCTCGGGCTGTAGAGCCGAGTTCCTCAAAAGAAACGAAGAGTCAACATGAAGTAAGTCAATCTACTTTAAGACTTCCAATTTCGCTGGGGCCGAAGCTCTCTCCCTCAAAGCCGATGCTAAAGGCTAAACTGGCGTTCTTGCCCCCCACTTTCCGCCGCACTCTGTGACAGCCTCAAGAAGATGTGCCATGATGATGTTGATGATGATGGGAACAAAGTAGTTGTCATTACCGGCATGCTTGGCTCAGAGTGTCTTGCCATCGTATGTTGCCCGGCTGGCATCCTCGCGTCCTGATTGGCAGATCCCTCCGATGTCATGCTTCAGTTTGCATCTCCCGCTAGCGCACGTCGATGCGGACGTGATTCGCCAGCATTAATGCACAGTTGTATTGCCATCTAAGGTTGACAAACAGAACGCAGCATTAGGGTTCCTCTGAACTGTAGTCTTTCGTCTGAACTGGTGGCCTGATTCTGCTCTGGGGAGACAAATCATGTTTGGGGCAATCGCGGCAGGTTTTCGCGCATGTCGTGCCGCAAACTCTTCGTTGTTTGTCCCACAGAATCTAGACGCTTGCGCATCCTGCAATCTTGCACGGTTTCTGTTACTTATGATATCCACGTGAGCTGTGTAGCACAGACAAGCTCTTTTCGCGACCTTGATGAATGATTAGCTGCTGATGTCACGGGCTCGTTGCCATCACCAAATGTAGAATGCAGAACGGGCGGGAAAAAGCACAAAAGAAGAACCACAAAAACGGCCCACCTCTCCCCAAAATTCCTCCGCTGCAACATTCTTTATTCTAAGAGAACGAAGTCATACTGCTCTTCCATTATTGGCCGGAACTCCCTCCCGCTCTTTACCTCCTGCATGTGCGGGGGTTTCAAGTATGGGCCATGGTCGACCGACCGTGAAGTGCCACGCGGGGCGGACGAATGATGGTGGTCGCGCAACAACGGTGGAGTTTGGGATGGCAGGTCAAAGTCTGGATTGATCGCCATGCGGGCCGGTCCTAAGCGCTAAGGACAGTTGGGACATGATCCGCAGTGGAAACATGAGTGATCTGCGGGCTGGGGGCCAGCCTCCTGGATACCACCTTATATTTTGCCTGACGGATTGATCGAGCATGGTGTTTTGACCGTCTCATCTGCAATTCTGAGGACCGGCATTGCGCGAATTCTTTGACTAAAAGAAGCATGTAGGTCGTAGGCAGGGAGAGCAGGAGACAAACCTTTCAGGCGTTGAACTTCACCTTGGAAGCCAGAGATACTACTCACGACTTACCCACGGTGTCGGAGTGTCAGCTGCAAGGCTCCATGGCTCTATGAACCAGGCGAGTGACTAGATCTAAATGGAGTCCGCAAGCTAAACCCCACATTGCTGTATTTTGAGAGCCAACAGAACAGTCCTTGACTGATCATTTTCTCAACGGGAAAGTCTTGCGCCACGAACGAGGGAGGCGGGGACGGTAAGACACCAAGTGAGACATGAAGCGGAGCCCGAGGCGTCAAGTCGCAGAACGTCGCAGGCTTGACCGAAGACTCGGGCGAGATGCCCAACGTGTTGGGGGCCAGAAAATCACAACGTGATGACAAGAGCTCATGAAGCCGCGTCTCTCGGCTCTTGCAATTGCAGGCAAGACAGTGGGTCACTACTATGCAATGTGTCCGTTTGCTCACGCGTTCAGAAGCCGGAGCTGCAATGCCACTTCCTTCGAGTCTTGGAAATCCCTCATTCCACCGTGGCAACTTGATGATTTACACTCCTGTGTTAAGCAGGCTTCAACCATGTGGTAGGATTTGGGTCGCAGACGCAGTGTTTATGGTCGATTATTGGTCAAGAGGTTGGACAATGACGAAACAGACAGTGGTGGGAACCGTGGTCCGATGCAGGACGGACGGGATGTCCTGGTCTGAGGCGGGGTGGCGCTGGCCATCGAGGTCGATCGTTTCGAGACAATAAGGCTGGACTCAAGAGCCTGAGCAACGGAATACCCGTAATGGCTAGCCGCAACATTCCGGCCGTCATAAAGAGGTCCGCCGGTCTACATTGGCCTCCATTATCAGGTAACATTGGTTCTCAAAAGCTGGTGATTGACACCCGTTCTCTAATGCATGAGGCAGAGAGTGATCAATGTCAGAGCAGACTTGGACTCCGATACATAGCACGACTGGCATTATGAAAGTGAAAGGTATCAAAAAGCAGCACGTTCAATTCCTATAGCCTCGAAGCCAACATGAGCAAGCAGACAAATGAGCTCAAAGCTGGTAGCTCTCACATCCTATCCTACAGAAAGTTCCATGGCCAGAATCTTCGACTTCGCTTGTCCCTCACTGAGATCCAACCACCCAATATCACCCAGAAACCACCCCTCAACACCTAACCCAGCAGGTCGACCACTTCACCGGGAGCAAATGCATTCCATCTCCCCTCAGTGCTTTCTTCCGATCTGTTGGTTGCAATCTGCTTCTGCGATGCCTCGCGTAGGTCATTGAGCTCTTTGTTTAGTCTGCGAAGCTTAGAGTTCTCAGCTTGCAAATCCTCAACTTCCTTTGTGATAGACTTGTTCTCCTGTCCCACTTGGCGGTTCCGATCCATTGTCACCCTGTTCAGTGCGAACAAGTCTGCCTCTTCCTTGCGTATCTGTGCCTTCATCTCTTTGAGCTTGATCTTGTATTCACTCTCGCCCTCGCGCTTTCCCTTGTTATATGCCTCCGAGTAGGTCTCCTCCAGCTCAGGCTTGTAATGAGCCCGGTATCCGGCCTTGAAATGGCGTCTGGCGAGTGAGATGCTGTTCTTTTTGCCACGTACTGTCTGCCGAATGTATTCATCTGTTGCTGCGAGGAGTTCGTCCTTGGAGGAGGCCTTGGCTTTGACGGCGGTGCCATTGAGTTCCATGATATCTTCCTATGCACACATGGCTAGATGCAGCTGGTGAACCGCTTTGCTCTCGGCACTGGTGGTGTAAGGCTCCTGGATAAGTGTACGTGACATGCCGGGGTTCTTGTCCCTGAAAGACACCCACGCTGAGTAAAATCGGTAGAGGATATTGTCAAACTTGACAAAGTCAGAGATGGGAGCTGCCTTGAAGTTACTATCGTCGGATAGAAGCTTCTTCACTTCCTTCCAGAATGCCGCATTACGAGCGGTGCAGTCAGAGCTTTCGAGACACTGAGCGGCGGCATGGATAATGGCAGCAAGACGAGACGCGGTCATGGTCAAGCTAGGGTCGGCTGTTGGAAGTGCGAAATCGAGGTGAAGGAGTTTGAGGACATCCCATTCACCTTCAGTAACGGGGCCGCAAGCAAAGCCTCGAAAGTCGAATCCGGTCTGGCGAAGGCAAACGTCGATGACTTTCAGCTGGTGAGCCGAGAAGCGCTCAGCAGACGGCGAAGCAGTGGCAGGCGCGATCGGGCCCGAATTGGCTTTTCTTCCCTTCTGCGTGGGCGGCATCTGGGTCTCGTTAGTGATGTGCGACACTCGCTGCCTTCTCGATCACGAGGACAGCTATATATGGAACCTCTGGCCCCAGCGTTTATGAACAGGAAATGATGCATAGAGAGGCCCCTGGCAGTAAAGCTCTGGGATACGGACCAAGAGATAAAAAAGACGCTGTTAAAGAATTACTCACCTTGAAGGACGAGTATAGATAGTCTCATATATGGGTGTAAATGTGAGGCTCTCGGTGCTCTTCCCGTCTCTGCTATTGATATTGCTAAAGCAAAGTGATAGGGAGAAGCAAAAACTGTGTCGAGGTTGACCTGGGGGAGAAGTAATGAGAGGGAAGAAGTGAGGCCAGTGAGGTTATCGACGAGTTAGTCCGCGAGGCGGTCGCTCCTTCCGCTGGGCTACGGGCTCCTTGAATGCCTAATTATGGCTGAGGAAGGTCTCGACAAGAGAAAGCGCGACTTCAACACATTGCAGTGAGGTATGAGTCTGAAAAGTTCGAATTCTAGAGATGCGAGTGCTGGGCCCGAATACCCGTGGATGACCATGTTCAAGGCAGTCTAAATATTCGAGAGCCTACCCAGGGTTTGACCTGCGGATGCTGCCGCAAGAAGACCGGCGTTGTTCAAAGTCATGACTTTCACTTTCGTCCATCTAGTACCCGGGGTGTTGGTATTCTCCGACTTCACGCGCTCAATTTCGACCAAGTGAAAGATGTCACTCGGCGAACAGATCTGAGACTGCCAGACGGCGGCAGCCCTCTTGAAATAATAGCTGCCTACCTTGACGATCGTGGTCACAGGCAGCAAGGGGGACTTACAAGTGGAGGAAGACCTTGATGCCGAGACACTCGCAACTGATACCTTTCTCCGGTCGCCTCTTCATAATCCAGACAAAGAGCTCTATGTTGCGCGTTCCTACTTACCATGCACAACTTACCACACCAAAATTGCATCAGTCTCTCAACTAGGACTTCCTCAAATAAGAACCCACGCAGATCCACCCGGTGGGAAGGCGATTCCTTCAGGGCCGGGCCATAGTTAAAACAGTCTTGATCTTGGAAGAACGAAATACTGGAAGACCACAGCATTAAATACAGTGAGCTTCCTCTCATGAAAACTGTCGGATTGGAAGTCCAACTCGACTACGAGTCAAGGGCAGCGCAAGGATTAATTCGACCCTCAACTGGACCCCAATTGACCCTTCGTCACCCACAGAACCGGATAGTTCGAACCAACTACCCTGTGATAGGGATACCAACAAAAACCTTGGACACATAATTCTCGAACGCCCCCATTCTCTGGCATGGACCTGAACCTAAGGCGACCTTGTCTTCCAACCAATTCCACCTGAAGGGATATTCTCGCAGTCAGTCGAGCAGATTGATCAACGTCCCCTCAGACGAACTGCCTTTGGATTGCTGTGTCGAGTCAGTATTGCCCTAAACTTGACAGGCTGAGCGAGGAATGATACCTTGAGCTCTGCAATCTCCTGCTCCAAACGAGCAATGGTGTCTTCCTGAGCTTCCAGATTCAACTGGAGCCGGGTGTTCTCCCTCTCCAAAGTGCGGTAAGATTGGAACTGAGACGCCTGAAGAGCCTTTCCCAACTCATGGTAGGCAATATCGAGGGTGTCGACGATGTGGAGGAAGGCAGCGGCGACGGGGATATTGGTGCTTGCATTCTTGCAGCGACGTTCCTCATCCTCGGTCTCCGCTCGGATTTTCGCCTTGGCCTCAGCCTCCTTCACGCCGGCAGTCTTTGTTCTGGCATTCGCCGCAGACATGGCGTCTTTGACTGCGGCAATGACGTGTTCGATATCCTTCGGGGTGATGGCGGCCTTTCTTTTGATATGGTGGAGGTTGGTGATGACGGCGGCAAGCGCCTTGATGATCAAGCTGGTCTCCCCAGAGACCATTTGCTGTACTTTAACGTACGACTCAAGCTCAGCGATATAGTGCTGGATGAGGTATCCAGTACGCTGGACATCTGGAAGGCCGTGGCGCTCTGCAGCACAACCTGACCGGTGCATGGATGGAGCGACCGGAAGGTCTGCGGCAGAGTTGCCTTGAGACTGCATCGTTGCGGCCTGCAACAGATGATCGTTAGCTTTTGCACAACTCAGGTGAATTTCCGGAGGCGACAACCAGATGGAGTTTGATTATGAATAAACTGTGATGAATTAGGGATGGATGAATGCGTTGAAGATGGGATTGCAAGCCAGTCGGGACTGCTGGCAACGACGGCGAGGGCGGTGTCCTTGGCTTGGGGGTGATGGAAATGAGGATGAAGACGAAAATGAAGTTGGAGAAGAAGAGAAAGACGGTGGTTGTTGTGAACTTGGGAGGTGATGTAGAATTTGAGGCGAAATTTCAAATCGTGTGCCGGCGTTCGAGCAAAATGTTCCTGCCGTCGCTAGAGTTTCATACGGATGGAAACGACAGAAAGGTTTGGAATCGGAAGTTGAATTAGAAGGAAGTGTCGGGTCAGTTCTTTCCCTCGTTGTTGTGGGTGGGATGAAGAGTGGATCTACGTCTTTGATGATGAGAGAACCTCTGAAGGAAGGTGCGAGGATAGCCATACATTTTGGAGAGCCAATCCGGGTCCCGAGCCGCATCCTTCCATTCAGCGAAGTCACCTGACATGCGGAGCCTTCTCGACCTGGACACTTACTACATAAGGTACGACCTTGTAACATAACGTTCCTACCTGCCTGGGAGCCAGGCCGGAACCACTGTACCTTCCTCAGAAAGGAAATTCTCATCCGCCTCGCGTCGGTACCTACCATGAGTGACTGGGGTACCTATTGTCTACAAAATTGGCAGTGACGACATGAAGTTGGATTCCGGTAGCTTTTGTCAGTCAAAGAACATTGTGTAATCTCGAGTTTCAGCATTGAGTAGAGAACGGTAAGTTCGAGAGAACGTTGTGATATGTTTCCCTTTGCACTTGATATGACAAAACAAAAAGCTCAGAAATGGCAATTTTCTCCTTATAGGTAAACGTACTCAGAGAACACTGACGGATCTGGGATTGTAGTCTGACTAAGTTAGAAATTCCTCATCATTTTTCACCCTGTCTCAGACCCCCGAGACGCGAAATTGCCTTGGGATTATTTCGCAATCGGCTGAGAAATCCTCAGGAAAGTTGGAGCAGGCAGCCTGGCTACCTTACCTTATCAACTTCTGCCGTACCTGATCCACACCACCTAATCTACGGTTGCGTTACGTAAGTTCTCTGTACCCTACTATCTAGAACTGAAATACTCATCAGGTACGTGGCAGTGAGAAATTGCAATGCGTAGGTGGCCCATAGAGCTCTGAACATGCCTTGCTCGTGTGCTGATGTGGGTATCCCTCGCCATGGAAGAGATCTACGTCGATGCTACCGCCTTGTTAGATACTTGCGCTTCGAAGGCTGGGGCGATGTCATCGACGATTGACAGAAGAGCCGTGAGATGACTACGGTGTTCCACATCCGCAGACAGTCAGACTACCTTGGTCACTTACTGCTAGACAAGTGGACTTGTGGTAGGCTTGAGTGAGTTGATATATCTACCTTATGGCGGCATCTTGGTCTCAGATTCAACCGGATTATACCCATCGAGTTTTCCCAAGGCTCGTTTCCTACAGCATATTGCGCACCTAGTTCGTCTCGTGGTCGGCGGGGAGTTTTGCAACAGCATTCCAGGTTGCGTGGGGAGGAGGGGCAGCCCTCACCAGTGGGTCCGGGGCGACACACCAAGAGTGGGGCGAATACTCTTTTGGGACATGTCGCGTCCAACCATTGGGACAGGCCATGGCGTGGCGCTGCATCCACAAACTTTAGTTGAACTGTCATATTTCTCGCTCCACCACTTTGATTCAACGACGGAAGGATGCACCCCGACAAGGCTGTTCCAGTCCACCTTTACCTTTGTCCGGATCCTTCAGCAGCGTGACTTTTGGCTGTTTTTTGTAGTTTGTGAGACACGCGGCCGCCCCCTGATGGCCTTGGATGGCCAGCATAATGAGGAATGGAGGTCGGGGCCTTGCTTTGCTTGGGTCTGGACAATGAATTCATCAGCGATGCTGCAAGAAGTTTTCAGGCCAAGCTTTTGTCAACAATATGCCATTGGCAGCACAGTTCCAAGTTGTGTCGAGCAACAGCCAGATCAAAGAGGAGTCCTGCTTCTGCGGCTCGTAGCTTTCATGCGCCCCCTGCTCAATTGAAATGCCGCATGCAGCCGGGAGAAGAAGGCGTCGTTGTTGCACGTCAAGTGAGAGCATATAGCTTCTCCAAGGTCGTACTGCTAGAACACATCATCTCGCCTTCAAGGGAGAAGATAACGATTAATCGGGTTACTGTATCAGCTAGCATGTCTCTGTCACGACGGTCGCGGTCGCTGAAAACCAGAATCATGAACAGTGTCATTGCTAACAAAAAAAAAAGGAAAAAAGGATGTGCTCCAAGGGACCCTCGAACCCGACCTCTTGAGAGGCAGAAATTGGTACTAGAGGGCTACCAGCGCCGGCGATTCATGCAGCGGGGCCCTACATCTACACCATCCGACTCTAACCTGCCCCCTTTCCTGTGGGTTGTGCCAATTTCTCGATCAATTGGATATGAGTACCCCAACCTCCCTTCGCACAGGTCTTTACAGCCTGAGGTACTCACCGCCTACGAAGCTTCTACCTAGGCAACACGTTTCTTATGCCATTTGGAATGCAGGCATTTTCGATTTTTAGATGAGCAATGCCTTGCACCACTTGTGATATATTCAAGTCGATGGTTTCTTGGTGAAGGCAAATAGATTTCCGCCTGGGTCCACTGGTGATCCCAACTAAAACGGGATATTTTGCTTTGTTTTGGCGATATCTCTGCCACTCCTTTTGGATGATATATCATGTAAGCATTCCACTTCGTCCAGCAAGAAGAAAAGCCATGTAGGAGTACACGATGGGGTGTCACGGCTAGTGGGCTCTCACAGAAGGAGCTGGATTTCGGATAAAATCAGTGGCTCTATGGATAAAAGTAATTTACCAAGTGCACTGAGTTACTGGTCAATGACACAATCCGATACTTCACAGCAAAACTTGAATATCCCACCGACCCTTCTCCATTCTGCCACAGCCGTATCCATGCTTACTTCCATATAAAGCAGGTCCACCTCAAGCACCACTACTGGGTGTTGTTGCGCAGATATTTGGCCAAGTCGTTGCGACGGTAGGTGCGGAGGCCGAGGCGCTCTTGCTCTCTATGGGCGAGAGGTCGGACGATAGGCCAAAGCTGCAGCACCACAAGAGAGTTGTCAGCGGGACTGTCGTCCTCCTGATCTTCCTGCTCCTCGGTAGTATTGCCAGAAGATTCATCAGCGCCGACAGTGGCAGCACCGGCGACGGCGTCGTCGACAGGTGAGGCGGCCCGGCCAGGAGGAGACGGAGCGAAGAGGAGATCGCAGTCGTCGGGGATGGCGTAGAACAAGCTGACCAGTTGGGCCTTGGATGCGATCTAAACATCAAGGACGTCGAGCATGGGGCCGAAGATGGGATTCTTGGCTCTGTCTTCCTCGGCCTCGTCAGTGGCGCAGCCACGAGAAATCAGGTACTCCTGCCGAGCGACGCAGAAGCGATCAAGGAGGGCTTCGACCAGCGGGCCGTGGGGCGTAAAGACTTCCCACTTTCGGTCAGTGCGGATCCGGCCAAGGACGAGAGTCCAGAAGTGGTACTGACAGTGCTCGTTCATTATTGCGGCGGAGGCTCTTGATGCCGTTCTGGAGCTCGGTGAGGTGTTAATGGGCCTCGAGAATGAGTTCGTGGAGCCGCTTCGACATCTTATAGATGTAGAATTCGACAGCGTTGGGATGCTTGGGGAGAGTGAGCTTTTGGGTCATTGATTCACCGAGCAACATCGTGCAGCTTGGCTCTTCTCCCAAAAGAAAGTCTGCGCGGCCTGCAAAGAGGAGACCAGGGATCTTTGCAAGAACCTCACGATTGAGGGTCTTCGCGCATAGAGTTGTGAGAAGGGTTACCGGAGGCATCGTGGTTTAATCAGATGGGAGGAATCGCTGCAAGAGGACACATTAGATGTGGAAGAATCAGAGTACTGAATGGAGGCCATCACCAACCATGGAACGTGTGATACGAGGTATGAATTGATCTGAACTAGTCTTACTCGCTGAGATGATTCGCGATGCTAACAGCCGGATGACTGCTAGTGAGACGAGTAGAGAGATAGTTGACACCAAGTGTCGAAGGATTCGCGGCGTGAGGTGCGTAGTGTGTGAGACGCGAAGTCCCTCCGGAGGAGTTGGGAGAAAGAGGTAAACAGAAGAAATCTCACGTTCATTTTTTGTCCCCCTAATCACGAGTTAGCCCGAGCTGGCTGGTAGCGGACTGAGGTCCTTCTGGCTGTATGATCACGTGATTTGGGTAGATGAGGTTATACTCACCTCTTCCCCTCTGCATATTACTAACGACAGTAGGGGGAAGATCTTGTGGGAAATTTGTTACATTATGCTGAAAAATTAGTTTTCCATCCCCTGATGATGTAGCATACGTGTTTGAAACGACCACAAAGTATCTGGTCGACTGAACGTCTTCCATTCTTCCGTTACCCAAACGACTACACATGTAGATCTGGATGATGCCGGTAGATCGAACCAAAAGCCCCATTAAACCTAATCATCTACGGGAGTCTCTCTGTAGAGCATCTGAAAAGTCCTCCGCATGTAAGATACTCGTGCTTCAACTAATTCATGAAGCTAGGAGTTGGATTGATACTAACCCTCGTGGAACAGCGACGCCACTCTGAAATCCCATGTAAAGGCTGAGGCAATGGAATCTGAGGCTCGCAGTGGTTTGTCTGAACTCACCAATGTGACTGAATATGTCATATCATGACAGCAGTGCTAAAGACCGTAGTTCCCATATTTTCTGACAGCAAATGAAACACGGAAGACATCCTGATGCTCAGTATGAGGTTCAGATACACAACTGCCACCTTCATTTACTGAGAAGACCAGCAGTACTGAAACGGCCGAAGCAAAGCTATAGCCGTGTTGGTAGTGAGCATCCAACAGTACAACACATTTACACGTCATGAATAGACAAAGGCTAGCAAAGTTCTCAACAATGAAACCCAGCAATGAAACTCATTGCTGATGTCAAGGCAAAAAATCACCCAATTCGTAGACAACCTCGAATTGGGTACTCGCAACAAACGGCCCTATACATCTGCTTTGGGGTATGCTAGAAGTTGTAGTTAGAGTTGTTGTCGAAATACTGCGTCATGTAGATTTCCCTACACAGCGTGGACGGCCTCTTCGATATGCCGTAGTTGTCAAGCCTTGGCGACTCTGTCATAGAATAACGAGAACGAGGTCAATGAAGGTGGGGCGGACCGATTATATACGCAAACAAAGATCACATTCAGATCATCATCGCCGGCGACCTGTCGCGTGAGTTCTCGTCTGGGATGCAGATTCGGCGACGTCGGTTCTCAAACGGCGAAGATCTAACTGCCAAGGCGGCAAAGATTCAGCTACCAACGGGCATTACTTCATTTACATCTCATCATCTGCAGGCTGTGGGATGCCGAAGCCATCATATCGCAGCTTCAAAGCTTATGCAGTCTCGTGGCTGGTGTGGCAAAGTCAGTTGGAAGACCGCGCCTGACTACCAGCGGACCCCAAACTCAGACAGACCTGCCATACGTCTCTCGCGAACTCCACCCATGAGAATTTCCTTCGTGGTATAGAATTCTCATAATCAACTCTTCCTGGGCCGTCTTCCAGGCTCGCCAAGACCCAGCCACGCAAAGCCCACATGCAAACTCCCATAACCCAGGAAACATTTCGCCGAAACGACGGGGCCTCAATGCGGTCCTAACCCATTCTAGTATCAATCCCTACACGAAACGAAACAACGTGAACAAGATTCAGTCTCTGAACCGTCATACCCGAAGGAACGAACCGAAACGGGATAAATTATCCAGCTAGCCTACATTTTATTGAGGGATGTGCCTGGCGTCAGTTCCACTCTTACAAAAGAGAATCCTCGTACACGATAGCGGTAAAAAGGCTGGACAGGGATCGAAAGGGGGGAAATGGCAGGCTCGCAGGAACCCCACAACGGGAAGAGGGCGGATGCGTTGCAAGCTTATTTAGCGCCGAGAAACGCCCAAAGCTTGTTCCCCCCGTAGAAAGGCACAGAAAGGTTGCAATATGAGGGAGGCATGGGGGGGATGGCCAAGGGAGGATGTGATACCGGCTTGGCCTTTGCTTGGCGGGTTTGCTCTTGCAAAGTTTCTTGAAAATTCGGACGAAAGGCGGAAGAGAGAAGAGTAAGAGGGTGCAAGGAAGGCAGTAGTCAGGCGAGAACAAGTCGAGACCACTTCCATGGACACACTACCACTGCGCGATTCACGGCGCCAATGCCAAATTGTTGATCATGGGTTGCCGAGTGGATGGTTCCTGAGATGCGCTTCCAGGGAGCACCTCGTTTATCACGCAAGAAGGTGTGGGGGTGTCGACTTCTTTTGCCCAGGAGAGAATTTTGAAACATGAAACAAGGGGGAATTCTCCTCGAGATGCACCAAACGAGTCAAGCTATCGAGAAATCTGGGGCACGATTGTTCCTCTTTTCACTCTACCTGAACGTAGAGGTGAGGCGGGGTAAAAACCCGAAAATCCGTCCCAGAGGCTATCTCTAATTTGATAGAAATTCAATATGCTGGCCAACAGAATGCCACAGATCGGGTCTTCTGATGGTGGAATAGGGTGTGTCAGGCGCGACTAAGGCGATATTCTAGTTGGCAACGTTTTGTGGTTTAGAGACTCTCGAACTTAGTGTATCCGCTTGAACATCTTCTGCCCATCGAAGGTTGAATCATCCATCTGGGTAGGTTGCCACGGGCATATCTACAGGATAACTCGCTTATGAATGAAACTGTGCAAAATTGTGCAAAGACATTCCATTTCCCTTCCGCATGATCAAGTCCAAGCTCTGCCGCGCGTGCGTCTTTGCGCCGCATCTCCCACGACTCCAGGCGAGACACCGCACGCACTCTTGTCCGTCAAGCAAATCCATCAAGATGGGATGCGCGTATTGACTGATGAGTAAACCACATCAGCCTTCCAGTCCTGCAACGCCGTTGGCGACTTGGCGTATGGCGGGTAGATGGATGACGCCGGACAATCAATCCTTGGATGGGATGGGTGGACGGGGTGGACGGTCAAAGGGGACGGAAGTAGGAGTGGACGTGACAGATGGACGGAGAAATGTTCGATTAGGGAAACATATGTAAACCGAATAGAAGGGAGTGTCCCAGCTCGAAATATGCAGCCCAGCGAGGAAAACGCGGAGAGACCCGCGCACAACCACAATCGTCGAATCAAGCTTTCGTGAGGCCCCGCTAGTCAAATTTGTGGTCTCTTCGCGCTTGGGTTTACCCTGTAAAATCCCCCAGGGACGGGTGGCCCAGCAAGCTTCTACTCAAGTATCCGTAACACACTTTGGCGAATTAGACCAAAAGTCTGATCTTCCTTCTTTCCCCCTATCCGCGGCTACAGCACCTTTCCAATACGATGATTCCGTTCTCCTGTGGTGCCTTCTTCCGAAGCTGAAGGAAGCTGGGTTGACGCGTGTAAGAGAAACGGAACTCTGCTCATCTTGGCTCTTCAAACCCGTCGACATTTGGCGCGTCGATTTCGAGAGTTGGTTTTCAGCTTACACCATCGAAAGTGTCTTTTTGTTTGCTCTGAGGTGTCTGGTTTTCTTGGAATGCTGACTGTCGGCATAGCAAGCGATTGGCCGAGGTTGTTTTGTTTTGGTTTTGTTTTGTTATCCTGACGAGCTGCCAAGTCGCGCAAAATTGCCACTTGCTGGGCGATTCTTGGCTACCCCAAGCGGTTCGTCGATCACAGCATCGTAATACAGCTTGGCAGGAACAGGAAAGGTTGTCAAGAATGATATTGGTATTTCATAATTCATCGTATACATGGCGCAGAAGTATGCTTGCGCCTGATTGTCTGTCTACTTTCCCATGCCTCTTCGTGTGCTGGTGTTGTGAGCGTGTTGTCGTGTTTGACTCCCAGAGCCTATTATCGTATCCCCACCCCATTGTCCGCTCGATATGAGATGAGCCAAATAGGCATTAAATGTGTTCGCTTTTGTGACCAAGATCACATCCGATCCTTGTCCTTGACCGGGTCTTCAAACATCCAAATATTCGTGCTCTCAGGTCTTGCCTTGCCTTTACTGGATTGCGCGTATTTGTCGATAGGACTCGGGTGGGACTTGTCGGGGCTCCGAATTTCCTTCAGTTCCAAACCAACGACTCTCTCGAGGTCCTTTGCTTTGAAGTCTCCGGTCATTGGTGTCCCGTCTTGTTGCCATGGTGGTGTTTCGTACCACAGGTCGGGGTGCACTGTGGAATTTCGCCGGCGCTTGTTGAATAATTTGGGGAACCACTGTCTCAGCTTTGCGGCTACTCTGTTGAAAAGCTCGTCGGCTAATGGCCTGAATCCCGGGATAGAGAGTGCGATGAGCGTCGCACCGATTTCAGACACTTCAATTGCGAGAAGCGGGCTGTAGATCCATGACTGGTCTGGTTGCCATTGACCGTTGATGACTAAAATGAGGCGGGCAATTGAGATTGCGACAACACTGTGAACAGTTAGTAAGTGAATTATCAATGAGCAGGCTAAGCGCTACTCACAAAATTCCGGGTAGTAGAATGCAAGCAAGCTGAATCTTCCTCTTTCTTGTCATTTCCAACATCCATAACATCGCTACGGGTATTCCGAAGAGAACAAAGTCGCAAAGCAAAGACACCGCCGAGTTGATTCCATAGACAAAGCCCCATGGGAGGCATTTGTACTGGCTGAATTGTGACTGCCATTCGTAAGGCCATATCGCTGTCACGGGAAGACAGTGGAAGATGATGAGAAGCATCTGTGTGATGTAGCCAGCAATCAAGAATAGTCCGGCTCCCTTAATGGCGAGGAGAAATCGGCTGTGGACGCCGCACACTCGGTAGTAAAACGCTAGACCCGAGAACCGGCAAACAAAGAGCGCGCTTGTGTAGATGAGGTGGGCGGTGAAGTCGAGAATCTCCGTCTCTTCCAGGATATCTTGGGTCATGACGAACTGGATGAATTCAAAGTGTCGACCAGAGCCAATGTTGATGAGGATGATGCACAATGGAACGAAGGCTATGAACATTGCCTAGCGCCGTTGTCAGCTTCAGCCTTCTCAGAATCACTGAAAGCTAGCTCACCATAGATATCACTGCTAGCGTGTCGTCTATTCCAAAGCTTTTTCGTAGGAAGAACCGCGAAAAAGCGCGACCGTTGACAATCACCAACGTGATGACGAACATGAAGATTGACGCATCCATTGAAGGCCCGTCTCTGTCTTCCTCCAAGTAGGCGAGGCTGATTTCAGGTGGTACACGACCGGCCGCGACGGCCGCGGCGGCCTCTGAGTCGCCCATCATCTTGATGGTGACCGGTGAGATGTTGACAATCGGGTTGAAGGTGTCATGCGGGAAGGAGAGATGTGCATCCTCAACAGACAGAAACAGGAACGCACAAGGCCTCGGACGATAGAATGCGTCCCACCCAAAAGCTTTATGTTATTGCAATTCTCTCTTCGCCTCTTGCAGCGGAACAATGCAACCTTGCATCTTGAGTTGGGATCTGATCGGATGACACAGATTCCCCAACTCTAAATACAGCAAGGATAGGCAACGGTGTGGAAGTTGGTGTAGTGTGCCTGACCTGGAGAGTGAGGCTGCCAAGAAGGTTGGCGCTTGTGTCTGGACTGAAGAAAAGCTTAAGAAAGCTTAAGTAGAGCGTTTGTAACCAATGTCCGTGCCATCGGCAGTTGGCGGGTTTTTGCTACGATCGATTGAGCGTAACGGCGTTGCGTGATGTCATGTTTCTAGAATAAAAATGGTTGATGCGTCGGATTCTCTTGTTCTTTTGTTGACTCTTTCTTAGACGAATTAATACGGTGGTATCGCGGTTGATAACATGTGGGTAAGGGGAGAAGGCTACTGCGACATGACAGAGATTAAAGGTGTTGCACGCCACTGTAGGAAACTCCCGTTAGCCGTTGCACATCATCTAAATGGTTGCATTTCGGAAGTGAAAGGTTGAAGCCAATCGGGAGATCACGTACGCGATCTCCTCGGACTTTCCGACGACTGGGGGTGACCTTTGAAGTAGTCAAATCCTGTCACGTAACAAGGATAGGGACCGCAATCCACAAAGTGCCTATCACGTGCTATATCACGTGTATCTCACTTACATCCTGCATATAGACCTTTCTCTTTTATCTATTTCTACTTTAATAAGTTAGGCCACTTTACCACACTCCGTATACCCATTGCTATATACCATAACTCGTGACAGTTATGAGCCCAGCTCTTAGTTAAGACCCCAAAACACAATAACGCACTCATCAACACAATTCCTACCGTCTCTTTAAGATAACAGACATCTTTACGTCAACCTTTGGTCAAGCCAAGTTAACTAGCCGCGACAGTTAGATCAAATAGTTCTAAGCTTTCCGCTTTATAAGCGAGGGCCTCGAAGTCTAGAAGTATATCGATCTAGACGCTCTAGACTCCGACGCACTCCTCGCTCCCCTCACGGCATTCTCTTCACCATCAGACTTCGAACTATTACTCTTAACCCGCAATGAAGAAGAGCGACGAGCCTATAAGACTCGCCGTAAGGCGTTCAAAAACGACTAACGAGAATAGGAGATCCTTCGCCAGCAACTTCCAGCCCCAACTCCCAGCACGACCCCTTCGATATCCTCAAACACGAGCAATCCACAAGATCCAGCTGGAGTTCCTTTTACAAGACCAGCTATACCACCAACTTCACGCAACCAAATATATCCCTATACCGCACCCGTAAAAAAGATCCATATGCTCGAGAATATTCAAAAGGAATAGGAGCTCTCCGCTAAGTACCACCAAATCATAGCTCCTGAACGTAACAGTATTAACACGCACATCAAACTCCTTGCCCAGTAGTTAGGAAAGTCTATTACCGCTACTCTTTACGAACACGCATTCCAGAAAGTGACCTAGGAAAGCATCAAGTTCAGTATCCAACGGATCGTCCGGTAACTAAAACAGGATTTAGCGCCCTCCGAGGCTATGGTTAGGAGTACGGTTCGGCAAGAATATAGACAAGTCCTTAACAAAGCAAAGAACGGAGTTAACGCCTAACGCTAGTACGAGGAGTAGTAGTCTACTTACCTCTAAGCAAAGACATACAATATCCCGGAAATTTAAAGAGAGATCGCCACAATCGATTTCCTAGAAGCGGTTAAATCTAGGCTTAACCTTATATAGGGCTAACGAACTTACGACGCTTTCCGTAAATCAATCGCTTTTAGGACGCACACCAGAACCCTCGGGGAGATTGCGTATACGTTTAGCCTAGTAACCCAGGAAGTATACACGAAACGGCCTTTAGGCCAAAGAGGGGCTTACTCCACTTTCTCAGGGCGTTCTAACTTATATAAAGACGCAAATAACAAGGGGGACGTTACATACCCGTATAATCACGCACACCGCTAGCGGCCTTCGGCGTGCCGAAGACTGGAGTAGGCACTTACAAATCGTAACACCAGTAGGTCCCCAATACAAATGTCCAACAGCCATGTAGAGGAGGTCCTTGCCGCAATCAAATTAAGCAAATAGAAATCACTCCATAGTAAGCTTAAGAAAGTTAGTTAGCTAAAGGACGATAGAACCCCTAAGAAGCCTCGGCTTCCGAAGGGATCCTCCAACCAGCCTATAACGAGCTTATTAGCAGACCAAGACGAGGGCCACGTAGTCGCCGTACTCATTAAGGGTTAAAAAACAGAATCGAACGTAATCTTTAGTACCCCTATAGGTAGCGCTTATCTTTTATCCCGGAGCACGGTAATGGACAGCTACGGGGCGATGTACCTAGTTAACGATAAGAGCCTACTAGAACCTAAGAACTACGTACTATCAGGCGACGATAACTACGTTAAATCAGGAACTACTATATTACCCGTTACTGTACGTAGGACTCGGATTATGAAGGGCGTCTTAGATAGACCTAAAGGGGAGGGAACATACGATCTAAGGCTTTAGAACGTCGCTTACGTCGAGGGCTTCTATATAAACATAGTCTCAGAGACTTTTCTAAATAGAAGCGCACTCTAGTACTATAGTCTAGATTGCACTTTACGGTAAGGAACGCTTCGCAAGAACACCGTCAAGAAGCAATTAATCCAAAAGAATAACCTAGTCTTCCTCAAATACAAGCTCCTTTAATCCTACCCTTCTGCCGCAGCCCTTAACCGTGTCCTCAAGAGCCCAGCTGGTATTATACTACTAGTCAGCTATAGAAAGTTCCGCCGCTTATACTAACGCACTCGTAAGAGATCTAATAGTGCGCTTCTATAGCACCTCAGAACCGGTTATCTAGGACCTAATGCCCTTCGTTAACTTCTATATAAGACTCGTAGAGTACGTATTAAGCCTCCAACATAAGTTAAATACGAAGCTTATATAATATCCAAAGCTAAATCAGTAATCTCAAAAGGGCCGCCCTCAAGACGCGCCTTACGGCCATGGTACCGAGTGCACTAGGATCTCTTCTACTTCGAGCCCTCTCTAAGTAGACGACAATATATGCTTATAGCCTCCGACGAATATAGTGGACAGCTCAGGGGGTTCCCTTTAAAGAACAAGACCGAAGAAGAAGTGCTTTACGTACTCCAGAGCCTCGAGGCAGCGATCCGTCGTTAAAAGGGAACTCCAATCTGCTTCTTCCGGAGCGACAACGAAACCGCGGTCCTCATAGCAAACGTTAGACGCGCTTACAAAACGTAGTATAATGAGCTAGGAATTAGAATAGAACTTCTACCTCCATATACAAAAGAACCCGTGGGCAATGCAGAGAGAGCAGGTCAACTCGCAATTACCAAAGCTCGTAAGATACGCCTTTCTGTAAACCTCCCTGAAAAGCTCTAGGACGAAGCGGTATTAGCAGCGATATTTATCTATAATATTACCCCACGGGAGGCCAACGATAGAGACTCGCCCATCATAATGGAAATCAATTAGCAGAAGCGATATTAGCGCTGGTGGTAGACGGGTTACCAAGTACGGGATTCTAAACTAGTAACCCCGCATCTTAGTAGTCTATACGTATATAGCTACCGGGCATATCCTCTTTACAAGGATCGTAAGAGGGGTATACAACGAAAGGAATATAAGGTGCTTCCCCGCGGGCACATTAAATACCTAGTTAGATATGTGCCGGAAACGCACAACTTATACAGGATCTAGGTGCCCGCGCTCGAGCAGGTGTTCGTTACGAGGAATGTTAGGTTTAACGAAGAAGTCTTTTATAATCCCGCACACGAAGAGCAAGCTATCGTGGGCGAATAAGCAAATCTAGTAATCTCAGAGATACAAAAACTCTTCGACGTTAACGACGAGATAATTCGAGTACTCGGGGAGGTAGATCTAGACTTCGGAAATACCAAAACTCAGGACGACTCTGTAGTCGAGGATAGTATTACTGTTAGATTTTCAACTATTCAGGACGCTAAGCAACCGACAGACGTACTCCAGGGTGCGGATAATGATGCTAGCGAGGCTAACCTAGTCTTACCGGCACTACCAACCCCTGAAATGACCCCCTTGCGCAAGCTCGGGGGTAGAGGTGAGGAAGGGGGTGCAGCAACCGGGTCACAGACGGCTCTACGCAGTCCACAGTCCTCCCCACGAGCGCTTACACATACCGCGGAGGTTCTTAAGCCCTTAATTCCTAACAGCTCTCAGCAGGAAGCTAAAGCACGCGGCAGACAAAGTGCCGATCGCGAGGATACGATTCCTAACGCTAAAGTCGACGTCAGCAGGGAACCCTCACAACAAACCTCCATTACTACACAAGAACAGAGCTCACATGAACAGCCTCAGCGAGAGCCAAGTAAGGTTCATACAGGTCCCAGACGCTCAAACAGAGCCCGTAGACCTCCACAACGCTTTAACGGCAGCATCTTTACAACGCTCTTACATTCGAATACAGAAAACGGCGATTACCACAAGCGCCATTAGGACTGCTTTTTCTTTACTTTTATACCTGATCAGCAGAAAGCAATAGAGGAAAGCAGTACAGGACATATAACACTTCATCAAGTATTAAAAGGAGCAGTTCACAGGACCTACCTAGAGCGCCCCAGTGTAGCACATAAACCACAACCCAACAAAGTTAACTTCGCGAGCCCACTGAAGAAGTTCAGCAATATCAAACATCTCCCGCAGCAACTACAAAAGCTACTCAGGGAAGCCATAGATACGGAAATGAAAAAGCTAAAGGATATTAGCACATAGGAGGAGGTTAACCGTGATCCCAAACAAGGGATCCCACTTCCATTAAAGTAGGTATACATTTATAAGCATAATGCTAACAACGAGGTCTACGAAGTAAAAGCACGTATATGTGTAAGGGGAGATATACAACCGCTTAACCCCTTATAAAATACGTACGCCTTAACGCTCGCCGCAAAGGCCTTTAGGCTTATAATGGCAATAGCTACTCAATTCGACCTCGAGGCTAATCAATATAACGCCATTAACGCATTCCTCAACGCACCTATCAAGAGCGACAAGCTAGTAATCGTAAAACTACCTGAGGGATACAAAGTCACTGGGAAAGTAAGAAGACTCCAACGCGCTCTATATAGGCTCCGAGACTCGCTAATTTTATGGTTCCAGACCTTCATATCTATACTTCGCAATATAGATATAATATATAGCTACGAAGAGATCTATATCTACTAAATAGCAGACCAGAAGGTAATGCTAGTATTCTACGTCGACGACTTTATAATCCTCTACTATAGAGACGACCGAAAGGCCGCTCAGGAAGTCGTAGACGGGATTAAAGAATATATTAACCTCAAGGAGAATAGACCGATTAACTACTTCCTCAGAGTACGGATTTTACAAAACCGCACTACCTATAAGGTTTACCTGGCTCACGACGCATATATTAAACGCATTACTAAGCGCTTCGACCTTATGAATATAATAAATCTAGCCACCCCTCTGCCATAGTAAGAGTTTAAACTAAACGAGGGGCAGGCCATAAAAGAAGAGATAAAGAGCTTCTAAAAGAAGGTCGGAAATGTGCTCTATACGGCCATTATAATCAGACTAGACGTCGCTTTTACTTACTTATAATTATCACGGTTCCTAACTAACCCAAGCGCAATCTACACCAAGGCTATTAATCAGTATATTCGATATCTATATATAACAAGATATCTCGCGCTCTTATACAGCAGCGTACTAAGTGCGCAATCATTACTTCTAGCTAGGGATACTAGCTTTGTAAATGACGAGGCAACACGAAGATCATCCTAGGGGTATATAATATTCCTTTTTAGTAGCCCAATTCAATAGAAATCCGTACGCTAAGCGACGGTCATAACGTTAACTACCGAAGCTAAGCTTCTCTACTTTAAAGAAACCGCAAAGGAAACTATAGCTCTGAAGCGCCTTTTTAAAGATATTACCCTTGACCTAGGAGAAGTATAGTTAGTCAAGTATAATAATTAGCAAACGATTCGACTCGTCGTAGGGGAAAGGGAGAGAATAGCTACACGGCTTCGTTATATCGATATATAGAACATATAGCTTAGACAAGAGCACGCCAAAGGTAGCTTCGAGGTTATATATATATTAACAGAAGATATGCCAGTAGATAGACTTACCAAAAACCTTTCACGAGCTAAGTTTAAACACTTCCGCATACTCCTTAACCTCTACGATGCGCAAGAAATCATCATAAATAACCAGAGTAGTTAGAAGTAATCAATTTAGGCCACGCCCAGAAAAACTTAGTACCCGAAGGTAAACCACAGACAGAACCTAGATTGCGGCCCGGAGGCCCAAAATAAAACAAATAAAACTTTTCCTGGCCCGAAGGCCCAAACTCCCAAAACAACCTTGCCCCGCAGGGCACACACATATAGAAATAGGACTCGGGCTTGCGCCCACTAGTTAAACTCCTAGTCTAAAAAGAACGAAACCGCCGGAACCATGGCGTCGGCGGCGAAGAGACCGGTCACGCGCACTAGGAACCACACCTTGCGCGCCTCGAAGTCCGCAAAGCCAGTAGCAGCGGGGGTAGCGGGGGGAGCCGGGGGCGGAACGACCGTTAGATCAACGACCTAGGGTGCAGGAGCGGGGGGGCGACAGGAGGTTAGTCGTAAACGACCACGATAGACGTAATAGATAACACCGGCGCACTCGGGGGAGGGGTCGGGGGGCGCGGGGGGAGGAAGTCGTCCACCTAGAAGCGGATATGGTCCTCGTACTTCTTAGTATTATCGTCCATCTAGTAGACGACACCGCGAAGCTTAGCGATTTCTTACTAAAATCATAGTTAGGAGTGCGCTTCTTAACAACAGAAAACGACAATATATTTACGAAGGGGGGAGCGCCACCCACGATCGCCTCGGTAAGAGCCCAGGCCATCGGCCGCAGGATAATCGGTACATCGACATAAGCTTTAGCTGAACGGCCGTTAAAGTAGCGCGCACACCGGCCACTACTTCCTATAAGATAACGACTACTATCCTCACGGTCGGTATACCGGAGGGCTACCCGAAGGCAGGGCATACACTAGATATCCCGCTCCTCGGGAGCCTCGCCCTTGAGCTTCTTAGGGACTAAGCACACGTCAGACAGGTCCTTATAAGCAAAAAGAACTACACTTACCGCGGGGGGTGCCTTTACCTCTCGGCGTTCTCTTCTTTTTATCCTTCTTCTACTTCTTGGCGCCCTTCTTATTAGTAGAGGCGGCCGCGAGCTTACGCTTCTTAGAGTCTAAACAATATCAAATACGAATACCTAAAAAAACAGCACACGACATACCCTTCTTAGAGAGCAGGTCGTCCGCATCCTTATCCTCATCGTCGTCCTCCTCCTCCTCAGACTCCTCCTCGCTCTCGGACTCCGAGGCAGGGGGAGGTAAAAGCTTATCACCAGAGCTCTCATAACCGCCCACATCCTTATTATGGCCCACGTCCTCACCGCCGAGGAGAGCCTCGAACTCCTTAGAGTTCTCGGCATCTCCAGTAGCAGCCTCAACGTCCTCCTAGCCAGGGAGGGAGAGCTCGGTAGCAGGGCCCTGGTGCGTAGAAGGGACAGGTCGGCGGGGGTAGGGAGGGGACTCGACCACGAGGGCCTCGTCGCTATCGTTATTTAACTAAACTTTTAGTAAACCGCACAATGCGTATATGGGACATATCATAAAAATTACGCAAAACTTATTGGTAACCGCGGACATATCGAATATTTGTATCTGGAATAAAATCAGCAAAGGATTCGACGGCGCTGGCGTGCGCGCGCAGCAGGCAAGGGCACATACGACGACTATGGAAGGTTGAAAGGAGGAAGAAAAATAACAGCGAGGCGAGGCCGCGAGATTTTAGATATACGCAAGGTAAGCAAGCAGCCTCGCCCTCACTAATTCACACACCAGAAGCAGCAAACTACGCACTATTCCTGGTTAGGATTCCATTCACTTCAGATAAAGGGGATATTAACAACAAACGCGTTCTAAAAGACGCGTATCCCTTGCGCTTATTTTTCCTTTATTTACACTCGACCAAATCGGGCCTTTATAAGGCTATTCAGAGGTCCTATCTTGGGCACAATAGCTCCCTTATAGTAGCAATTAGGGGGTATGTTACGTAACAAGGATAGGGACCGCAATCCACAAAGTGCCTATCACGTGCTATATCACGTATATCTCACTTACATCCTGCATATAGACCTTTCTCTTTTGTCTATTTCTACTTTAATAGGTTAGGCCACTTTACCACACTCCGTATGCCCATTGCTGTGTGCCATAACTCGTGACAAATCCCGAGTCTGAGAGCTTGTCACGCTGCAGGGGTCCACCCATCTTCCAGATCAAGTGTTCGTTGCTTCGATTCGAGGGTGTTGTCGAAATGAGATAATCGGTACGTAGCGTAGAAAGCATCGAAGGTTTTGGTTCGGTTTTGCCCATTATGTCTTTTGTTAAGGGCCAATTTGGACGATTTCCGTTGGAGCTTCCAGACGACTCATTGCGGCGGCAGGTTCTGACAAGAATGTTTTGGTCCTGCGTGCTCGTGCCACGAGGAACGGTCTTTGGCCGTTGGCGCAGCGCAGTGGATGAGCTCCTTTGTTCTCTCATGAAGTATCAGACGAGAGGAACATTCGTCTCGAACGTCTCAGACGAACAGCGCTAGTGCAATTGAACTGGGTCCAAGCAACACCGAACAGCGAAAACGAAGCCAAATGACTTTCGCTGCCCATTCCTACTCGCAGAAAATTTAAAGAGGCCCGAAGTCGCCGTTCTATATCGCTGGTTCGCGAGCTCCGAGTCGGCCGTCGTCCGGTCTCGTTGGGCAAGAAAAGAACGTGGGTGCCAAAACACTGAAGCTGAAAAGGGTCGGGCTTCCGAATACGGGAGTCATAGATTTGGGGTATCAAGGTCGAGTCTGACTCTTGTATTTGTGATCGGTGCACGCTCCCGTACAATGGAGTTCCGACAGCCTTGATCTCAAGGGGAAAGGCCGGCCGGAGTATTCAATCGGCCTCCGTCAACTCCGTTGTTGGGCATTCTGGGACTCTTTTCTAGATAGGTCTCGCAAGACTATCTTCCGCACTCAGATTGAAGGTGAACTTGACGTGGGTCGTTTCCGATGCAATTGCAATGACTCCCGCCTAAGCGATGCACTCACGAATCAGGCAGCCGGAGCGACAGACCTGTTTCTGGGCCGCTTGTCAAGCTCTTCCCAGTGCGATTTCTGATTCTTTGGCATATTGGGACAAATAGTTGCGCGCAAAGTTTTCGTAGTTTTCCTGTTGGCCAAATAGTAGTTAGGATCATGTTTTTAAGTGACAAATAACCGGGCAACTTATTTTTCTCTTGTCCCTCCCGAACCGTCCGATGAGTCGCTAATGATCTGAAGACGCCCATATATCTCGCGTCAGATCCAATAAATTTCCAGTCTATTCTCCAGGTCAATGGTTAGATGGCACGGTATGATGAACTGAGCAGGAACTTGGGCCAAGGTGGATTTGTAGTGGATTTGCAGAGACGCAGCTGGGTGTTGAGGCAGCTCAAGCTTGGACTCCAGTAAGGAGGCAACGTTTCTTTGCGGTTCTATCTCAGATGGATCTTCGTTCCTAAATTCAAGGGGAAAGAATTTGGACTTTGTTGGTGAACTACTGAAGGGAAGGTGGGACATATCACCCAGACACTCAGCTCCTTTCCAGTAAGGAGAAGATGAAGCTGTGGATACCATCATGAGAGGCCGTCCTTAGTAGTTGTAGCCCTCACTCACTCACTTCACGCACTAGGCCTTCCTGCGGTCGTGAAAGACGCAGAAATCCTTGTCTTCGAGTTGTAAGGGTTCTTTCAGACCGAACTTCGCGGCATCCTTTTCTCTTCATTTTCAGGAATACCAAAATCTTTGCGCTGATGCCACAGGCCTACGTCAACAGCCCAGGGCGTTCACGGTACGGTAGTCTACTCAACACTGATGATTTCTTCTACTCATCAAATCTTTCAGATGAACGATCTTGTGTCCCTGCCGCCTGGCATTAAGCCTGAAGATATCCCTATTCCGAGCCGAGGATTCAGTCGCGTTCTATTTGCCATCCAGGCCCTCTCCAGCTGTAAGTTTACCTCGTCGAGCTCATCTCAAACAAGAAATACCAAAAACGCCTTCAAAAGCCACACAACCGATCAACCTCCTTGGCCGTTGAAGGAACCCAGGGCCCGAATAAAGCTGCCGAGAGCACTCCTCTCGATTCAAGCCTTCTTCGAGTGCAGAAGTACCTGACTTATCCTGGTCTCGACAAGCCGGATGTCATTATCGTTGAGCAGAATCGAGGTTTCGTCACTGTCCTCGACCTCGATCGGGACCTACTCTTCCCCGGCCCACCAGACCTGCCTGTTGAGCTTAACGACATGCCGTCTTGTGTCTGCTACAAAGTCGAGCACCTATTCTCCACCGTCTTTGGAGTTCTTGATGTGAACAAAGACACAGTCATGGACTGGCGTCAGTATTGGAACGAATTTCAACGGCTCCTTGCCAAAGTGAACCCTTTGTGGAAGACAGAGGTCACCATCAACAACATCCGAGACCTTGTCCACCAATGCTCGTTCGAATTACCTTGAGAGTCCATCAAACTCGAAGCTCCCATGCTTGGCTGATCACCAGAACTGCCGACTTCTCCAGTCAATCGATCGATACATTGCTTTCAAGGCGGATAAGTCCTCTATCACCGACATTCTGCAGTTTGAGGCGAAGGATCGATGGATGAACGGTTATCGGGTTAGAAGATATCAACGTCATTAAGATCTTGGCTCATCCAGCCAGCACCTACCCCGCCGGCTCTAATGGTTCCTATGACTTCAATGATGACCCCAGAAGCTATCATTGCTTTTAGTTCCATGCTTCCATCATAGGTTGGGACTTGGTCCTAGTTGTATCTTATCTGTTCACCACACTGGACATTGCTACGTCCGTCACTAGAGATATTGTTGATAAAGAATGAATTGCACACACCCAGGCAAAAAGTCAAAGGTGATTTGGTCTTACCGTATGAGATAAGTACTAAATTCTTCTGCTTCTACTTCCTTTTAACGAAGTTTTCTGTGTTTCTTTGAATAGAATGAACTTTTGCGCAAAGCATACACCGGGCCCCGGCTTGAGAGGCCAAGGTCAGCGACAACAGAATGAGAGACCTCATTGAAATGTATGCCCGTAGTCGGGAGGAGTACCTTGCCGACAAGGCGAACTCGAAGTTTTCACGGCTGGCTGACCGCCTGAAATGTCGCATGCTCCAGGCAGTTGACCGGTGGATGACATTCCATGAGCTTAATAAGTCGGCTTTCTCTAATGTATTGTGGTTTGATGCCAAGAATCTTGGGCTGAAATGCATCAGATCAGAAGCATAACGGGACGGGCGTGGATGACTGAACAAGAGGGTAGGTATCAGACAGTGGAAAAAGAGGACGGCAAATTCTATGGCGGAGTTACGAGGTGGTATTTGAACTGGGAGGGCAGACTACTGGAGGTCCTAGCTTTTTACATCTCTACAATTCTCACACTCGCAGCGTCTTTAAATGACGCTGATAAATAGAAACTACCTCGAGAAGAAATAGTAAGATCCATGTGAATTGAATGGAATGGCTGTGTGACTTTGTCTGTCGTCTCTTGGCTAAGGTGGCGGCAACAGCAAGTTCTTTGAAATGATGAGAAATGTCACGTTCTTCATGATCGACTTGCAATGATTTGTCGCTAGAGTGCTGGGGCACTGAACGTGAACACTCCCCTCTCACACCTTCCTCATTTGCATTGTGAATCCTGGGGTCATTATCAATCTGAAGTGCGTGGTATTATTTGTGCACTCTCACTGGGCTTCCATCAGCCTCGGAAGATAGCGGGCAGTCATTCGGCCGTTCATTCTCAATTGACCAAGCCACTAGGCAGGGCAAAGTGATCCTCCCGCCTTAACGACGGGGCTTCTTTCCCCAGGCCTCAAGATAGCCGTTCATGCGGCCAAGTGTATTAGCGCGGCGGCGCTCAGAACGTCTCATATCCTCCGTAGCCTCAATCGCCTGATGGTATGCCGCAAGCTCCTCTGGAGTCGCCTGAATGGCACGCTGAATGCGCGCCTTCTGCTCCCTGTTCTTCTGCTCCTGAACCGCCTCCTCCAGGCGCTCCTTCTCCTGCTTTTCCGCCTGGAATTCAGCCTCCAGGCGCTGCTTCTCCTTGATATGAGCCTTGCGCTCCTCCTCGATCGCAGCATGGAGTCTCTGCATCTCCTTCACCTTCTGCTCATCCATAACACCCGCATGATCACCTTGGGATATACCCTGGTGGGCAGTGGCAGCGGTGTTGCCAAGAGAAGCGCCGGCAGAAGAAGTTCCAGTGGACCGGCCCGGCTGGTTGTTGTCGTCGTTGTTGATATTGTTGTTCTCGGATCCCATCTCTCCGCGAGGGGCGTCGAGGTCAGAGAAAGACGCGTTGGAAGCCATCTCGATTGAGGATTTGTCTGATCAAAATTAGCTTTAGATGAGATCAATTGTATTTTCATCGACCAAGGGCAATCTTACCTAGGCTCTGGGCGGGACGAGACTCAACGTATGAGATGGTTGGGAGAAAGCCGAGATGGGGAAAGAGGAAGTGTCTTGGATGGAAGTCGCGTCCGCGGACAGAAATTATTGCAGGCGATGCTGAGTGGAGAAGATGGAGCTGTGCGAGTGTGTGCGAGTGTGTGCTATGGGAAGAATAAAAGGGTCGAGCAACCACTCGAAGGTGAAGGTCACGGGGAAGAGTGGGAGGTGGCCGAGGGTTGCCGTGGAGGAAATGGATGAGCGGCTCACACGAAGACGAAAATAAAGGAGAGGTCCCAGGGCGCGCAGAATTGTGGAGAAAGGTCGCGGGAGTAGGGCTCAAGCCAGCAGGAATACGACTCCTGAATACTGTCAAGAAGAAGCTATTCCGAGTCGCCCCACTTTAGGCGGTCAGACAGGATTGACCTTTCATGACACAGCATCGACTGGAAGGGGCCTTTCTTGCTGTCACAAATACAGACGCTCTATTATCTTAGTCCGAGTGTTCTTTCCTGTCAGCGATATACCAAACATAGAACCTCGAACGTCGTAAGAGGAAAATAGTTGTCAACATGGCTTGAGCATTTCAAAGATAAGTCCGGATTCCTGGGCACATTCTGCCACGATTCATAGTTAGCATGGATGCAGCAACTGTGGGGGACGAATAGCAGCTCGAAGTCTGTAATTAGATTGTCGTTTCCCATACAATCATATCTTCCTTCGTCTCTGGAGCGTCTTTGATCTCCAGGTAAACAGCGCTGAGAGGAATCCTGGCTTTTCATACCCGCTCCAGAAACAAAGTGGGCTTCCCGCGAGCTTGCAGGTGGACAATAGGAGAACAAAATCATATGTAATCATATGTCAATCCCGAAGTACATCACCAACAGGATGAAAAAACCCAGATAAGCTTTCCAAATAGACAGCTTAAAGGCCAAGCCAAACGTTAACGTGCGAGAACAAACCAGGCATTATCCTAATTGCGGCGTTGAGGCCTGACGCAACGGGACTATCCATTTCTTTATACCTTACAGAAACTCGAGTTTGTAAAAGCCAATGCCGAGCAATCACGTCATCCCTGGTAGCAGATGTCTCCCAAGTCCTCGCTTACACACTGTGAATGGTGGAAATACGTTCACCCCAACAACCAACGAACCAACAATATGTTAGGTAATAGTTTGCATGGCAACATTGCAAAGAGGATCGCCATCCCCAGAACCCCCCACAACATGTATCCACAATCTTCTCCGGATTCCGCTCTTTGCTTAAATACTTAAGGGTCCGTATGCCAGAATTAGAGTTGCAAGCAAACGATGCATCCCCATCCCGTCGGCTTCTTGGGGCAAACTGCAGTATCTTTACGCATAGACGTTTTCCGAAGTCTTCCCCTCCCCCGCGTACAAACTGCAGATGGAGAAAGCGGCTTCCTCGGAACCAGGGCCCGAGACCCGCCCGAATGCTTCCGACCCCCACCAGCCAGACCGGTTCGAGGAAAGACGCATTTCCTCCGCATCCCACCCCCGCACGGATCTGGAGAACCATCCCGAGCGGATGGCGGCCACCGCGCAGGGTCTCTCGACAACGACATCGGTAGCTGATACCGGCGAAAATCCGGATGACTACCCTGAGGGCGGGAAGCAGGCTCTTATTGTGCTCTTTGGGGCGTGGTGCGTCTTGTTCTGTACCTTTGGTCTGGGAAACAGCATTGGCGTCTTTCAAACGTACTATGTGACCGATGCCCTTCGCGAATACAGTTCATCCACCATATCATGGATTACCAGCTTTATGCAATGGACTTTAAACTTCATGCCCATCGTCGTAGGTTCCATTACCGCCGATTGCCCCGCCACCGACCGACTAATCTCAAATCCAGTGGGGATTCGCATTTGATAAATGGGGTCCGCGATGGCTTCTCATCTGTGGATCCATAACCTACGTCTTCGGCATAATGATGGTATCTCTGGGATTTGAATACTTCCACTTCTTCCTCGCCCAAAGCATCGTCTGTCCCATCGGCGCCAGCGCCGTGACGAGCGCGAGCATGTCATGTCTCGTAACGTGGTTCCATCGCCGCCGCGCCACGGCCTTTGGGATAATGATGTCTGGGTCATCCGTCGGCGGCGTCATCCTGCCCATTATGATTCCGCGCATGATCGACAGTGTCGGGTTCCCGTGGGCGATGCGTACCGTCGGTTTCATGTTTCTCTCCCTTCTTGCGATTGCTTGCTGTACCGTAAGGTCCCGCCTGGAACCACAGACGAAGCCAGTGGATATGAAGGAGTACTTCCGGGGCATTCGGGAGCCTACCATGATGTTGTTGTTGTTGTTGTTGTATTTAACGCCGTGGCGGCCGGGCTAGAGCCCTTACCGCAGACCTCCCGAAGGGTATATGGCGTGGAGGGCCGTGAGCCAAGGCTACCTACTCTACAGTACGTCGTCTCTTTACATCGTCCTCCAAATCATGCCTTGTGGCCACTACGCGTTCTGTCTGTCCCCGGTTCCCGCTGGTGCCCCAGTTTCATTCTTTCCCAAATCGTCCCTTGGAATCGGGAGGTTCTTTGTAGTCCGCACTCACATCTACCTAGGTGTGGATGCTGCTACCGCAGACAGATCTTCTGGAAGAAGTCCGTCACGCGGAGAAAGGCCTCGAAGCCTCGTGGGTCGGTGATTAATCTCTTGAAGTAGGCCTCGAGAGATCCCATAGGACCTATGGGCTCGGGCATACTGCGAGAGTGGAGGGTCGGCCACCGTTGCCTCCTCGCCAGCGTTAGTCGACAGTAGACCAGGTGGTCCACGTCTTTCGCCTCTCCACAAGAGCACATCATTAGAGCGTCGTCGTGGTTGAAACGTCGGTGATATTGCTCGAAGTCCCCGTGACCCGATCGTGCCGCCAGCAGGTGATGTAACGTAGCCCGCGGCAAGGCCAGTTCAGGAGGGCTGGACAGAGCTGCCTCAAGCCCCAAGTCCGCGTACCGCGGCCTTCGCTCTTTATACCACCATCTCCTGTGCTGGCTTTGTAATTTTTCCCTTGCAAGCCGCTTGATGCCCGCTAGTGTTGCCATTTGACCCATCCGCGCCGGCAGTGTCGTTCCTTCTTTGGCCAGCCGGTCCGCGGCCTCGTTTCCTTCGATGCCCTGGTGTCCCGGGGACCAGTGCGTCCGTATATCAAATATCCTGGCCGCTTCTTGGATTTCGAGGAACGCGTCTTGTGACGAGTCCGGCGCCTTGCCGCGGATGCCTTGTATAACGCTGGTGTTGTCGATACATATGTGGATTGGATGACCGCGATTGGTGAGCAGAGCCCTTCTGAGGCCGGTTCGCGCCCCTTCGACCTCGGCGTCGAACACTTCTGCTAGTCCGAGTCGGCCGCACCCTTGCGCTATGCGTTTGGAGTCTCGGTAGATGACGAAGCCGTACCCCACGGCTCCGTTCGTCGCCCTGGAGCCGTCCGAGAAGACGATCATATGGCTTTCCGGTACTGTCTTTAGCCAGCGCTCGAAAGCTTTCGCAGCCTCTTCTTTGCATTGAACTACTATCTGATCCTGTGAGCTTGGCAGGTACTGTGATTGGAGGA
>NW_026849160.1:0-73435 GCF_030867785.1 Colletotrichum acutatum
TGCTCTGGTCGGCAGTCTTGGACCGCAACATCTCCATCGAGTTTAAAGAGTCATCACGCGTTGAATCGCGTTTATTTGAGTCATGGGAACAGACCCTCAACGACGTATGCTCAACCCATCGCGCGAAAGCGACTGGGAGGACAGGAAAGAATTTCTATACGACCTTTACATGCTGAAGAACTTGAGCCTTGCAAAGGTAGTTGAGGAGATGTCCGTCGTTCATTCATTCAGAGCTAGGTAAGCTACCCAGGGCATTCGAAAAGATGATAGACACGCTAATGAGTTTTGAACTTGAAAGTGAGAGGATGTACAAGCGCAGGTTTATGAAATGGGAGTGGTTCAAATACAGCACCAAAAGATTTCAAGCAACGTCCTCGAAACCTGGGAGCAAAGTTGAGATATGTAAAGGAAAAACGACACGGCAGACGAGGAGACACAGGCAAAAACGAGAAAACCATCAAAATTGCGATATGCATAGAGGAAGTTCAGGTTTATCAGATGACCCGCTTAGGGTCCCAAGGGTCTCTTTGAGGGACATGGGATGCGAGAATCAGCCAAGGACTACATTGCTTTCCACTGCTCCGGTTGCGAGATGGGACCTGCCCCGAAGGATGACAGAATGGACTGCAAAATCAGAAAAGAGCCTTCTCGCAATGTCTCATTGTCTTAATGAGCCAATAACTCTTGATGAGCCCACAACAACGGCGAATTCTAGATGTCCTTCAACCGCTGACGACCATTTCGATGTAGGGGGCCCTCCCACTCCAAGACAAGATACTATCATGAACCCTGCCACTTTGTTGCCAATGGAAATATGCGTCAACTCAGTTCCCATCCTGTCAGGACGAGGGGCCAACCTCCACAACATCGGCGATTTGACTTCACTACCCGCGAACGAGGGTTCGCAAAACCTTACAGCCGCTGATTACGAGGTCAAAGACCTCATTGGGTCTCAGGCGCTCGCAACAATCATTTCAGCATGTATCAGCCTCTTCTCCGCTGGACTTACCTTGACGTTATCCCCAAAGATCAGTATGTACGTGTGCATCACACAAGTCCATCCGAGGAAAGCTGCCTATTCAGGTTGCAGGGGAATGAAATCGTTCTTTGACAAGGACAATCAACTTGGATACGAGAAGAACTTGCAGCAGAATAAGAGTCGGCCATTGCCTCTTCGGGCAGTTCACATCGCATCATATATGGATACAGAGAGTTTCACTGGCGTCGATGACCTCACAGAGAGTCTGAATGAAGCCCATGAGCAGATTTGCCAGCTGCAATCCACGTTAGCCGGGTTGACTCGGGCAATGCAAGAGTTTCGAGGTTGTCGTCACGATGGAGGCATACTTTGACTTGAGGACCGAGTCGGCGTGTACTTTCAAAAAAACAGTTAGCTGAGTGAAACTAGAGTATTATGCCCCTATAATTCCGGCGGCTTCACCAGCTCCTTCGTCTCTGTGATGAGATTGTGCATGGTTTTCTTGAAACAGACATCGCTTCCAGGCTGTTAAGGTACCTTATCCACGTGACCCTTATCGATAGCGTATCTTCTTATCCGTTATCTGAGGCTGGGGAGCGCAGAGCTTGGGCGACAGCTGTCAAATCGATTAGAGAACCACATTCAAACTCCGGGGAAAGCTGGCCCGGAATAGCTCCCACCCCGGTCGCGCGTCCCTCCGAGTCAAGGCAATGCCCCGGCCGAGCTGCTAGGACCCTCTCTCCATCTTGCCGCTTGCACGATCACCGACTATTCTATCCGCGCACACACGTTATGGCGTCTCTCGCTCAAATACTTTTGGGCGCTGTCGCTCTCTGCGCTTCTGGCGTCCTCGCTGCGCACCCCGAGGATGGCCTCCCTTCGTACCACTACGGCGCACCCATCCACGTGGAGTGCATGAACCGCAGCTCGTGAGTATCCGCCTACAGCCGTTCAATTCATCATCAAGAGCTTCGTCTCGACTACCTTGAGCTATACCTCGAGCTCTGGCTAATCCCTCTTTAGCGAAACAGGCGAACACATTGAAAACTCCAACCACGAAATCGAATGGATTCCCTTCCCCTCCTGCGAAGAAACCAACAAGCCGCTTGAGTTCCAATACGGGCACGAGGGCGAAGTCAATTGCACCATCCCCATGGTCTCCGACCCCTTCTTCCACCTCCTCGAGTTTTTCATCCACAACGACGCACCTCTCGCCTGCCGTCTCCCAGCCCGACCCGCGCCCCACGTCGAGACCGTCGGCGAGAAGCCCTATGTGCAGGAATACATCCCTCTGGTCTTCGCCCTCGCGGGCACCCTACAGCTGAGCCACCTGCACGTCAGCACGCACATGAATGTGCTCCTGCACAGCATGCCGAAGCATCACACTCGGCCACACGATTCGGGCGTTCTCGATTCCGGAACGGCGTATAGCACCAGCCCATTGAGCCATATGGACGGGATATACACAAAGAGGCTTGTGATTGGTGATCCGTTGCCGCTACGATTGTCTGTCAGATGGTTCCCGACGCCGAACCTGCCAAAGTCGGAGGGTCATGTCGAGTGGCAGGGTATGGGTGGGCACGTCTACGCGAGCACCGTCTTCTACATTATCACCTCCTTCATGGCAGGCGTACTCGTCGCGTCAACGTACTTTTTCGGAGTCGTCTTGCCCAAGAGGGTACGCGGAAGAGGCATGGGCGGCGCGACGCCACTCGGCTACGGTCTCAACGGTCTCAACGGTCTCAACGGCGTTGGCAACGGTTGGGGCTACTCCAAAGCGGCCAAGAGGATGGATTGAACGAAAGCACCAATAAAGCGTTCACGTCACGAGAAATCTGTACGATTTGATCCGATTCATGTATATCTGCTAGCCGCCCCCCTTTTTGAGAGGCTTTTATGATGGATGATGGGAGTTTTATTTTGATGGACGAATTAAACTGGGATGGCCTTGACCTGCGCACTTGGACTAGGGAAAAGGAGTTTTGGAATCGATCATCTGGAACCGCGCGCGCGGGGGCTGACTGGAGCAGGATTTGTAGCGATATCTTAATGGAACCAATACCTGCTTCAAAGTCCCAGTGCCCTCTTCTTACTGTAACTTCTTGGTGCTGTCTACGGCGTTCACCCGCTTCAGGATGCGCAGCCACATATCCAGCCCCATCAGCGCCGCTTTTCAGGTTAGCTAATGTTGAAAGTTTTAAGGTAGGTGTCAATTGCACTTACGAATGACCACCCATGGGCCGTAGAGGTTGAAGACAAAGACGTTCTTCTGAGCTTGGCTGTACACGGCGGGATCCCAATGGAAGACGTCGTAGATGCAGGTCAAGGTCGTGAGGGCGCACTCGACGCAGAAGACCAGAACGGAGAGTTCAAACCCGGCAGTCGTGCCAGTGCTTCTCGAGAACCTGTAGACCATCCAGGCGGCCATGGGCAGCTGGTAGACGATCTCGATGTAGGTGAAGAGCTTGAACCACGAGGGGAGGTTCTCGTGAGACGCGGTGAAGAAGGGGTCGTTGTATGTTGATATGTAGAAGTCGCGGAGGACTTGGAGGAAGTGCAATGGCGATGAGGGTGCCGCGTAGAGAGCCGATGGGTAGAATGGGACGAGGTCGACCACTGATGTGAGGATAGTCAGCTCTGGCTTCTGGTGAGGCGAAGTGAAGGTTGCTGAAAAACTTGGGACGGCCCAGCAATAAAAACCCTCAGTCACGACCCCAGTTTCCTGCTGGGAATTTTCCATGAAGACTTCATAGCATGCCGGCACATCACAATATCAATTGAGGCAAAGCAATAGAGGGCGGACTCACATAGCATTGCCGTTAGCTGGATGCCAGAGATGACGAGATACGCGCTGTCGCGCCAATTTCTTGCTGAGGCAGACATGGCGGCGGCTTGACCCCCCTCAACAGTAACAGAGCCTGAGTACTTCGTTCTGTGCTCAGGTTGAGGAGTTGCGCGGGTTGATGATAGCTGAGTTACGATGGCCGCGCCGCGTTGAGATGAGGAAAACATCAGGGATGAGATGGTAAGCCGAATTTCACAGAAGGTCTGTGCTGACATAAGCACCAGTTCAGGTGGGTGTAAGTGACGAGACAAGCTTGTCACCGAAGGATCATTACGACGCTAGAACAAGGTTTCGGAGGAAGACCTCTCGAAAATCACAAAGAGAAAGGGCAATTTTTGTCAATAACTCCTGTTCCTAACATACATAATTTACTTGCCTGACCCCTTACATGCCCATGGTTTCTCGACGCAAAAGAATATTCAAGTCGTGTGTGCCCTCTATCGCGCTACTGGTGTCAAGCGCGCCTTCAAGGGGCCTTTATCCCACAAGATGAAGACCTGCTGCTTCTTGGCCCAGTCTGTGTAGTCCTCGTCAATTTCAACGTCGAAGTTCCAAATGAGGCGGGCCAGAATGAGTCTCATTTCAACATAGGCCAGACTGCAGCGGTTAGCGACACATTCCCCGGAAAATCAGTCAGGCGACATTACTCACTTCCGCCCCAAGCAATTTCTTGAGCCAATGTGGAAAGGTTGGAAAGCCTCCCTGTTATCCGATGCGAATTTTTCATCCCCCATAAACCTCTCGGGGTGGAATCCGTATGGGTCTTTGAAATATTTCTCGTTGTGGTTGATGGCCCACTGGTGAATCGCCACGATGGTCTAATGGCAGTGTCGTCAGTATTCACATGCAGGCGAATAATGAGAGACGAACTTACGTTCTCAGGCACGAATTTTCCGCAAATAGTCGCTCCGCCCTTTGGCGTGACTCTTGGGAGGCCCATTGAGACTGGAGGATAGACTCTGAGTGCCTCATCCAAGCAAGCGAGCATGTAGGTCAACTTATTGACAGAAACCAAATCAATCTCATCTTCCGTCTTGAAAGCTGTTCGCACTTCGTTCGTGAGCTTGACCAGACAGTCCCTATTCATCAGGAGATAGTAGGTGACTCCGGCCAGTAACGTTGCTGTTGTCTCAGAACCACCAATGATGAGCGTGTTGCTGTTTGCCGCGAGTGTCTCGAACGAGATATTCTGTTTCAAAAATCGTTAGAGAGACAGCCAGGGGATATAGTGTCAATAGTGATATGAAAGGATGATTACCAATTCGTCCTTCTTCTTCAATAAGCCCTCAATTAAATCAGGTCTGCCACCCTCCTTCCTGCCGATATCCATGCGCCTCTCCAACTTGGCCTTGGCCCTGGCCAAATTTTCGCCTCTAGCCTTTTTCGCAGCCTCCGTCGCCAATAGCGTGAAGAGAATCTTCTTAAGAAAGGGAAAATGGCCAGCGGTCTGCGCAAATACGCCAAGGCGAGCCGACTGGAAAATAGCCTTGACCCACGGATGGTACTCCGACTTCTCCAAGCACCCAAACGGTTCACCAAAGGCCAAATCCCCAATAATATCAAACGTGGTAAAGTTATACCAGGCCATCAAGTCAACGGGTTCTTCGCCAGAGCAATTCTCGTGCAGGCGCTGGATCATGAGGTCCACGTACTTCATGATCAGAGGCTGCTGGTCGCGAAGACTGCGCTCGCTGAAGCCGTGGGAGAGCTGCCGCCTCAGCATCGCGTGCTCTGCACCATTGGTGTTGACAATGTTGATGGGTTGCTCGGCTGTCGGGCGGTAGAATTTCAGGGCTTTTTCGAATGTTGGTGAGCCTGCGGACCGGTGGCCCATGATGTCTTTCCAAGCGTTGACGTTGCAGTAGGCCAGTTCGTCTGGGGCGACACGGACTACGTCTCCGTATTTTTTGTGAAGTTCCAAGACGTCCATGGGAAGAGCGCCCTTAATGAGTCTGTGGCAGAAGGTCCATCTTGTCGCTCTCATGGAAATTGGCCCTGGGTAGTGTCGAAGTGGATGGAGGAAAAGATTGTAGAAGATGCATGATACTGTGTATACTACAATCTAGTGGGCGGTTAACTCAAATGGTTTTGATTCATCCCACTCTGATTAACTTACGAAAGCAGCACATGCCGTGATGGCGGTCAAGAAGCTATGTAGAAGTCCCATGCTGATCAGAGCCGATACAATGAGCGTTTGGCGTTGTTGCTAGAAAGTTTGGAAGAACAAATGAGGTTGTTTGAGTGAGATATATCTTCTGCAAACTGCAGGACGACAAGATCCTGAACTATGCGAACGCGTAGTCTGTTGCGGTCCGCCAAATCTCTCTCAATTGCTGCTAACCCATCTACAAGGCTGAGCTCGGAAATGGCGAAGTTTCACAATGGGACCTAGAAGTTGAAGTCGCTAAGCTTAAATTCGAACAGTGGTTGATCCCTACGGCCAGAAATAGAGCCCATGCCTCTTCTGAGCGACGAGCTAAGGAATCTGTGATAGTGCCGCCAAAGGAACCAGCAAATCATGAACAGATACGAAAACGAGGGAGATCAGAAGGGAAGGGTAAATCCCCGGATTGCTACTGGTTGATTGATGTTGCATGGACTTTTCCCTCGGACGGACAGCTGGGACAGCAGGCGTTCGTTTCAAATTCCGAGGGCCTGGAACGGTCACCAAGTTCGATCTCAACTCCGTGCCGCAAATTAATCATTGCAGAAGGAACGGGCCGGAAACGGGGTTCGGCATGGAAATATTTGAGGATGCGGTCAATTTCTGACGTAGCTCAGCTCTTGAGTCGTGATTTGCGTACGCAGCTGCTGCGGTAAGTGGCTAGACGCCGATTTTGCTGATAAATATTCCGTTTCTTACGAGACTCGAGCTACGTTTCAAAGGATGCAGAGTTCAAACGCGATGGCTATGCTATTTGCTCGAATATTGACTCTGGTGTACGTTCGTTGTCGTTGTCGTTGTCGCACGTTCATTGCGGAGGGTGCGATAACGAGAACGAGGTACGAGCGGGAGCTAGTGAGTGATCGACAAAAGCAACGGACTAGGATCCACGCCGCCTTAGACATACTAAACACTTGGTAGCAATGGCGGTACAAGAATCCATAGATCCACTTATTCTCCAGGCAAATTGGTCAAAGTCGTGTTCAGTAACGCGAATTCTTTTCACGAATTGTGGGATTTGGGGTCTGCTTACGCCAGTATGCGATAGCGATCAAGAGTCAGAGGATGGGAATCGCAGATAGGAGCGGATTTCGAGATCGGGAATAGTGGAATTAAGACAAGCGAAGTATCTTTTGGAAAATACAGTCCACTGAGGTTGTCACAAGTACGGCAGGATACGACTTTCGTGGGAACCATCACCTTGTATTTGGCCATGTGGTGCCTAACTCTCATCTTGATCTACGTGATCTCCAGACTCTATCTAGCGCCTGTTCGTTGTGTGAACAAATCTTAACTCACTACACACCAAGTCCTCTTACTCTCTTCCCTACATCTATACTACAGGTCTTGGCACACGATTGACAGCGGCATAATGAAAGGAACTACAGAGTCTAGTCCCACGGAAAAGCAACATACTGAGAATTCGCCAGCAGAGCCTTCACCAGCCAAAATGGGACCTGAAGAGATTCCCTCTGAGATACCCTCTGGAGAAATCTCAGACGGGGACGATAGAAATATCGTCACCTGGGACGGACCCGACGATCCGCAAAATCCTATGAACTGGCCTGATTCTAGAAAATGGCTCAACTTAGCCTTGATGTCGCTTTTGACTATTATCTCGTAAGTTTAACGCCCGCGATCGAATATAACTTAGTATCTCACTAACTCTTTCAAGCCCACTGGTACATAGACATCTTCGTTTCCGTCAGATGTAGCGACATAGAGCTGATATTTTCCAATCATACGTAGGGCTCATCTATGTTCGCCCCTGGGATCCCTAGAATCCTCGCAGAATTCAAAACCAACAATTCTCTCATCGCAACCTTCATCACCTCCATCTACTTCCTCGGCTATGCCTTTGGACCCCTGGTGGTAGCGCCTTTAAGCGAGCTTTATGGCCGTGTTTACATCTACCATATCAGCAACGTCTTGTTTGTTTCTTTCTGCGTGGGCGCTGCTTTGAGCACTAGCATTGATATGCTCATGGCATTTCGCTTCCTTATGGGTGTTGTTGGTTCAGTTCCCACAACAATTGGCGTCGGAAGTATCGTCGATGTCATGCCAATTGAGAAACGCGGACGCTCAATCTCACTCTGGGCAATGGGTCCTCTTTTAGGCCCCTCCATTGGGCCTGTCGCGGGAGGATATTTGATCCAGGCTGCCGGCTGGCGCTGGGTCTATTGGCTACTTGCGATCTTAGTATGTTGATGGAATCGTACACTTAACTCCCCAAGCTAACAGTCAAAGGGCGGTGTTTGCAGCATTTTGGCCCTGTTGATTATGCGGGAAACATACGCCCCAATCCTGCTAGAACGCAAAGCCCGACACCTACGAAAGGAGACCGGGAACCAAGCCCTACGCACAAAGGCTGACCGAGATGGAAAGAAATTGATACAGAGAGCCGTGATCCGGCCATTCAAGTTTCTCTTCATGACGCCTTTGGTGTCCATCATTGCCGCCTACGTCGGGATCGCCTATGGAATACTTTACCTACTAATTGCTACATTCTCATTTGTCTATACCGACCAATATCACTTCAGCGAAGGTGATGCTGGCTTGGCGTTCCTACCAGCTGGGCTTGGGATGATGATTGGTGTCTTGACTTTTGGCAACGTTCAAGATTATCTTGTCAAGAAGGCAAAAGAGAGAATGAGGCCAGGCGAGAAGTATAGGCCTGAAGTCAAAATCACGCCTTGGTTAACGATTCCGACCGGCCTAACGATACCGATTGGGCTTTTCATCTATGGCTGGACGACAGAATACAAGATCCACTGGATTGTTCCCATGATAGGCGTTGTTATCCTGTCTGGCGGACTCACTGGAGTTACAGTAGGCCTTTCCACTCATTATATGACGATCCGACAGCTAATGTTACCAGATGTGTGTCCAAAATTACCAAATTGATTCGTACGAAAGATATGCAGCGTCAGGTTCAGCAGCTGTCACACTATCCCGATCTCTGATTGGCGCTTTGATGCCCCTGGGAGGGTTGAAAATGTATGATGCCTTGGGATTAGGATGGGGAAACAGTCTTCTGGGCTTCATGTCATTGGCACTGGTGCCCGTGCCTGTTGGTCTGTTTTTCTACGGGGGCATGATTCGGAAGAGGTTCGATCCCGTGCTATGAGACCGAATCAAAATGTGATTCACCGCAGGTAAACTCAATTAGGCTTCCAAATCCTTTACTCGAATCCATGACATATTATACAAGCAAACCTGTTCCCGCAACCGAATGCCATTGTACTCATGCCTATGACTGAAGATACATGTATCAATATGTAAACGTACATCAGCGGAACTCGAAAACCATACTTGCTAGTGTCAAAAGTACACCATATCATTTGACATCTCCCAACAAAGGCGGAGGGAAAATGCCATCCTAGATTATCAAAATCTCATCTTTCGTACATATTCCAAGCAAAGGCTCACAATGCAAATTTGTGTTGAATAAGTCGTTCAAGAATTCATCATCAGCCCACCACAATCATCTAGGTAACAAGACAATGAAAATCAAATCAGAACAGTATAGCATATTACGGCAACCCGCACTCCCCACCACTCATCACCCACGTCGTGGTTCTCGCCATCATCCAATTATCGGCTCGTCGTCCGTAACATAGGACCGTTGCTCCCTTCGCGCTGCAAAGTTTGGGAGTTGTACCTATGCAGATAATCATGGTCTGCCAATCTACGAGGCCGGTATCGCAAAGTCAGGGCGGAGATAAAGGCGAAGAACATGCTGACAGATCCCATTGCGAGAAAAGATCTTCCCAAAAAGCTGTTGCGCCGGCCGATGCCAGAAGTTGTAGAAATGACGATAGACTTCGTGCCACGATTTTCACGGATAGGGTAGTCTGCATTTTCACACATTGTTAGGTCCTTTCATCGACAGTAGGGTTTGATGTGTTAAACGTACGGGAAACGACATCAAGGCGATAGATGCCTCTCTCCATCACTTTGTCTTTGTTGCGCATAGCCATCTTGCTGAACGATGAGCCAGCGGATGTTCGCATCCACACCATGAAAGACTCATCTTCTGCTGGATTAAACATGTTGCCTGAATGATATCCATTGGGGTACCTCTCTGCCCAACCTGGAGGAGGCACGATGAGGCTGTCATTGGATTGGGCGGTAACTGGTACTTGGTATTTGCTCGGTTGATACAATCCCTTTTCAACCCTCTTGGCGATGCCGACCGATGTCATGTTGTATGGAACGGTTCGGTTTGTACCACTCGGGATGCGCAGCGGGTTTTCGAAAGTGTCGTTGAAGTATGAGTTGGCTATCATGCCACAAGGGTAAACAATTTTCTCCTCTGCACTACCAGCAACAATTCTTGATGACACCGGAGCGCAATCTGAGCTCTTGATGCTATTCAATGAGACCGCATCGCCCTTCAGTTGGTCCTTGTGACGAGAGTTGATATAGAGACGGTGGTTTTGATGGAAATTTGTAAGCCGGTAGTAGTACAGAACTGGGGGCTGCAAGTCTTCAGGTAGGAAGAACTCTATTGTGCAAAGAGTGTAGTTCTTGGTAACTCCGTCGAAGGTCACGGACTGATTCGACCTTTTCCACTGGTCCACGGGCTGGCCCGCTGATGAAGCCTTGAAGCGTTTTCGGACGTTATCTGGTGGCATAACTTCAAGCTCGTTGTAGGATTCGATCTCGTCGCACTTTGTGTAATCTATCCGCATCTCTCGTATCTACATATCTGTCAGCAAAGTTCTCAGACAAGGGTTAAGATTCTCCAGCCTACGTTGTCATTTTGAACTAGCCAGAATATCCCCAGTGACAAGCAGACGACACCAAGTGCAAGGAAGATCTTGATTGATGACTTTGGTGTCAAAAGTGGCCTAGGAGTAAGTGTCAGAAGCTCGAACGGTGACATGAATTTGGGATCACGCACTTCCAAGCTTTCAGGCGTTGTTGATTAAATGGTGTCGCCTTTGGCTTTCGCGGTTTCTCCAACTGAAGCAAATCTTCCGACTTGGACCGACCCATCTTGTTCGCTCTTGGCCGGATATTGTCAGCTGCGTTCAGCGTTATCCTTTTCCAGAAACCGCGAATGGTGGGCTTTGTGTCTTTGACAACCGGAGATGGCCACTGGTGGTGAAATGGGGTGTAAAAGCTGGTTATGCTTGAATCCCGGAGTTTGAATCCAAGGGTTCGTCTGGCAGGTATTGACTGTTGATAATGTCGTTGCCAAAGGGACTTGAGAGAAGTTCGGCGTCCATTCTGACTACGGAGTTCTCGAGGATCGTCATTTGCGGCGCTAAAACCAGGTTGCACTGTCCAGCGCGATGGCTGTTACCGATTTAGCTCAACCAGCGCCGGCATTCTAAAACCTTGAGAATGAGCCACCGTAAAGAGGTGAAACATGTATTGACGTATTGAGTCAGTATAAGGCTAGTTGTATTGCCCGTAGACACGTAAGTATCCATCTCCTTGTCGGTAATCTCGAAAACTCCGCTGGCGATCTGATGCACCTGAGATGTGGTTGGCTAGAGAGCTACAAAAACCTACGACTCGCTGGCGTGGGGCCATCTCGTACTCGGAAGCATCCTATTGGGGCTATGCTGTAAGACAGCGGATCGTTACAACTGTAGCGGCTTGTCTAGGGTCATATTGCTATGATACACGATGCTTTTTGAAGTCTTGGCTCGTTATCGTTTTCTCTTTCGAAATCCCTTGGGCCGCTACAAGGGCCGTGCTTCCCAGCCGCTGCAGGTGGGTGTTCATCACCAACGAGGCGGGCGTGGGCGTCTGACATGGCTTGGAACCCTTGGCAGATGTTGATCTCCAGTCAGCCTTCTTAGTTGCGTGCAGTGACCTCTAGATCAACACTCAATTCCAAATATACTGACGTCGGTTCATCTTAAAGTCGACGGGAAAGGTCGTAACATATGCAGAGACCTTCCTACCGTGAGCATCAATGACACATGACCGCATCAACTCGCCCGACATACTTCGCAAATCCAGCAAAGGCACTCAACAACATAGAGGCTGTCCGGTTGTAGGTTTCATTCTACTTTCTCTGCAAGATTCCGACCAGTCTCTCACAGACGACAAGTCTCGACCATACCCAACATGGGTTTCGGAGGCTTCAAGTCTTTGCTGTCGAGATCCCGTATGCCATCATCCCCCGCCGGCCGTCGAATCCCGATCCGACTCGGACAGAAGTCCCCATTACACGACGAACGTCGCGGCAAACCGTACATTTCAAACAGCATCAAGACTTCTAAATACAATGTCTTCGACTTCCTTCCCCGGCAACTCCTTTATCAGTTTTCGAGACTCGCCAATGCCTACATGCTCGTCATCTCCATCTTGCAAATGATTCCTGGATTCAGCACCACTGGCAAATTTACGACACTTATTCCCCTTGTCATCTTCTTGGGACTTATCATATCTAAGGAAGGATACTACGATTGGAAGCGACATCGCCAAGATGTAGCAGAAAACAACCGACAGGCAATGGCTCTTCGAAGTGCCGCATCTGGAGTGAAGGGCTCCCTGGCTGCCGGACCTGAATATTACGAAGGATCGAACCCAACCGGGCATCAGTGGATGCGCGTCAGCTGGAAAGATCTCAAGGTCGGAGATATTGTCTCACTTTCAAGAGATGAAGACGTGCCAGCGGACATGGTTTTGTTGCATGCTGATGGACAAGAAGGAGTGGCCTATGTCGACACAATGGCCTTGGACGGCGAGACCAGTCTTAAATCCAAGCAAAGACCGGCAAAGCTTCCTGATTGTGGTACGATCGAACAAATCGCCTCTTCCAATGCTGAGTTACTTGCCGAGGACCCCAATGCGGATCTTTATCGCTTTGACAGCAAGCTTGCAGTGGACGGCTACACGATACCACTCACTATCAACGAAGTTATTTATCGAGGGAGTACAATTCGCAACACGACGAAAGTCATCGGGGTTATCATCAACACAGGAGAGGAATGCAAGATCAGGTTGAACTCGAACAAGGAGACAAGACCTAAGCAGCCGGCCTTGGAGAGAATCACCAACTTCATTGTCGTGTTCTTGATGTTCTACGTCCTGATAAGCTCTGCTGCGACGTCAATGGGTTATCTTGCTTGGAAAGGTTCCGAGGAGGACCACGCTTGGTACTTGTCCGGCGCTTCCGTTCCTTTCGCGGACATCTTTGTCGGCTTCATCATAATGTTCAACAACGTCATTCCGCTTTCCCTCTATGTCGGACTTGAGGCCACCAAGCTAGGCCAAATGACCCTCATCAGCAACGACTTGGAGATGTACCACGACGAGACAGATACCCCTGCAGGGGTCAATACGACCAACAACCTCGACGACCTTGGCCAGATCAGCTATGTCTTTAGTGACAAGACTGGAACCCTGACGGAGAATATCATGAAGCTTCGGAGGCTCAGCATTGCTGGAACTAGCTGGCTTCATCAGATGGACGTACCAGAAAGCTCGACAGCGAGTGCTCACTCGACTTCCAATTTGACGACTGAGCACATGCTCGAGTACATCCGATCGAAGCCCAACTCCTTTTTCGCTTCTAAAGCCATGAAGTACATCTTGGCTATGTCACTTTGCCATACCTGTCTTCCGGAGAGAACTGATGACGGGGAGATTGACTTTCAAGCTTCTTCTCCTGACGAGTTGGCATTAGTCAGGGGTGCGCAGGATCTCGGTTTCCTTGTCACTCGGCGGTCATCCCAGTCTATCACGGTGCAGATACCTCATGCCGACGGCAACAGCTCTTGCACTGTTTTTGAGATCTTGGACGTGATTGAATTCAGCAGCAAGCGCAAGCGGATGACTATAGTTCTTCGTTGTCCGGATGGGAGATTGTGGCTTATCTGCAAGGGGGCTGACTCCATCATCTTACCCCGGCTACGCATGGCTCCTGCAGACATGAAGAGCACCCGCAACAGCAACGCTGAACCTCTGAAGGGCGTTACCTCAATGCCATCACGTTGGAGTTCACGACGGTCGAGACTTCCTGCTGAGACAGTTACTGAGATAAGAGAGGACGACGACCGCTCAATTTATAGTCAAATGTCAGGAGATGTCGACGAGTTCGGAATTCGGCTCCAGCCACAACGGCCGCAGAACAACTTAGCACGCGGTAGACAAAATGATCAATCTCGGTTTGGATTTTTAGAGGGGTCCTGGATTGCGGATGAGACTCGGACCCTTCGCGAGTGTTTCGCTCACATTGACGACTACGCAACCGAGGGACTGCGCACTTTGGTCTACGCGGACAAGTTCCTCGACCCCGGAGAGTACAATAACTGGAAACACCTCCACCACGAAGCCGAGACCAGCCTCGTGAACCGTCAAGAGCGCATCGAGGAGGTGAGCGAGCTGCTAGAGCAGTCTCTTGATCTTGTGGGAGCTTCTGCAGTGGAGGACAAGTTGCAGACTGGGGTACCGGAAACGATTGAGAAGCTACGGCAAGCTAGGATTAAGATTTGGATGCTTACTGGCGACAAGCGAGAGACGGCCATCAACATCGCTCATTCGACACGAATCGTTGGTCCCGATACTTCTCTTTTCGTACTAGACGTTGAGAAAGGCGATCTTGAGTTGCAACTTACCGGCGTTGCGGACGAGGTCCAATATGGTCTCCCGCAGGTGTATTCTGACCCGACTCGCTCGCACACGGCAATAGTGATCGACGGCGAGACTTTGACTGCAATCGAAGACCCATCCGCGATTCGACTCCGCCATTTGTTTGTCACAATGATGACCAAGGTCGACTCTGTTATATGCTGCCGTGCATCGCCTGCCCAGAAAGCCCTGCTCGTTACTGAAATTGGCAAAGGCCCACAGAAGAAGTCACGATGGTATAGTTGGCTTAGTCCGACCACAAATAAGCCCTTGACTCTTGCTATCGGCGACGGTGCCAACGACCTGGCTATGATCTCTGCTGCCAACGTCGGTGTTGGTATCTCTGGCAGAGAGGGTCAACAGGCCGGTCGTGTCGCGGACTTTAGCATCTCTCAGTTCCGATATCTGTCTCGGCTGGTACTTGTTCATGGCCGTTGGAACTACTACCGCACGACACGTTTCATCTTGGCCACGTTCTGGAAGGAGACCTTTTTCTACCTCCCGCAGGCACTCTTTCAAGAGCAGACCGGGGCCACGGGCACGAGTTTGTACGAACCAGGAAGTCTTACTTTTGTGAGTTTCTTCACTGCGGCTTGCATTCTCGTTATCGGAACTTGGGAACAAGATCTCCACTCGCGCACTCTGACTGTGGTCCCGGAGCTGTTCAAGTATGGACAAAATGCTGAGGGTCTGAATATGTCGGTGTACTTTAGCTGGTTCAGTAACGCAATGATTTCTGGACTCATTGTCTATGCGGGTGCCTGGGCGGGTTACACGGACTCTGAAATGATTGACGATGACGGGCTGTATGCGCAAGGATTGCTGACATTTGCGCTTTGTGGGGTTTGGGTCAACATCAAGTTACTGTGAGTATATTTAGGCTCAGATTTCATGATAAGCCTGCTGACTTGAACCAGGGTAATTGAGCTACACTACAAAACCAGAGTCGCCCTCTGGTCAATCGTCGGCAGTATGGCGGTACTGTGGGCCTATCTGCTTATAGCGGGTGCCATCTCTTCACCAAGCGCGGGCCCATATTCCGTTCGCGGGGGACTGATTTCACAATTTGGCAGGGATCCAGCATGGTGGTCTACGCTTGTTATGGTGCTGTGTGCACTGCTTCTGATGGAGATGGCTACGAAGGCACTGAGGCAGAGCCACGTCTTGCGAGCTTGGCTGTCGAGGTGTTGGTCTTCGAGTGAAAGAGTGGATGGCAAGGGGGGTGGTGTCAGGGAGGGCTTCAACGACTGGGAGCCTCGTCTTTGGCAGGAAATGGAGAGAGATGCGAGTGTGAAGAGAATTTTGCATGGTCTCAGCAGATAATGATGAGGGTGGACTCGTGGGTAGTAGCTACCATCTTTTGAAAACAACCAGCACCATGTAGACTTGAATTGAGGTGATAAATATGTACGAAGTTGAGGATTGCTAATTTCCTACTTACCTAGCGAGTGAAAGGATTGACTCAGTTTACTGTTGAGAGTCTTCTCTTCAGATGTAGCGCCCGGTCCTAATTGTCCTAACCCGTAGCCCCGGCCTGTCTTACATCCAAGCAAACATTGACGCCAGCAGCGTAATGAACATTACCACAGAACCCACAGTCACGACAGAGGCAGCGCTTCGTCCGTTTCCATTATTGTTGTTGTTGCCGCCGTTATTTCCACCATTGTTTCCACCATTGTTCCCGCCGCCATGGCCGCCGCTGCCTCCATTATCCTGAGCCATGTTCAGCATGAAGTAGGTTCCACCAATGGGGCGTCCGAGACCAGCTTGCTTGCGGAACTGAGAGATCTAAAGACGGTCAGCTTGACATTAAAGGGACTTGAATCAGCAGAATGGAACTGACATTGAAGTTCTTCCGATTCATCTTATCAACACTCATGGCGTCGAAGCCCATCTTATTCAACTTCTCGGGTTGAACGTAGAGCAGGTACACGTATCGATGCATGCCACTGCCAGCTTTGGGCTCCGGCGCCATATAATCATTAAATGCGGGTGTTGAGTTTTTCATGATCATTGCTGATGCAAGAACCTCAGATTTGGTCTGCTCAAGGGTGAAGTTGCCAGCCAGGTAGTGCCTCATGTTTCGCTCTGTGGGACTCTCGCGTGTTGGAGAGTCGGGCCCAATCTAGTCCACAGTATTAGTACTATTCAAACTACTCAGCCCACGACGGGACACACGTACCATGTAGAGAACGAATCTGGAATTTCGAGTCACGTTCCTAGCTTTCATGATGTTCTCGACGCTGAACTCGAATGGAAACTTGGTTTCCTTCATCTTGAGTTTCGTTCCGGGCATCAGCAATGCCTTATCGCCATCACTGGCTTTGTAGCCGGCGTAGAAGGACACCATCGGATCGAACGACCCCATTACATCGGGAACAATACCGGCTTCCATGAAAGCCTGGCGGAATTCTGTTGTGGACATGCTCCTCGGGGGCATGTCATTGTGAGCAACTGCCACAGCGGCGAGTAAGGCCGTGATGCTGATGATAGACTTCATGGTGGTCGAAAAGAGGACTGTGCTTATGGTCCCTGCCCGTAAGAAAAGAAGAGAAGAAAATGGCAGTCAGCAAAACTGGCGTCCAGCACCTGTGGAGTTTTGAAGTTGAACTAGATAAGAGAATGGAGACGAATCGGCCGCTCTGGCAACTCTCGGCGGCTAAGTTGGAGCTTAAGGAGTGGATGATCTTTATCCTCTGGTTAGTTTACTCTCTCCGTTATCCAGCATCCTGGCATCACGGAATCACGGGCAAAAAAGGAACTCATCATACCCTGGATTCATGAATCTTCAATTGCGTGGAAATCCAAACATGCTCTCAGATGAGACAGAAAAGGTGAGGCTGTTTGGCTCATTGAGCTTCCCGAAGGAGCTTTTCTCTGCCGGACGTGCGCGGGGTTCCCTTTGACTTTCCCGCACAAAGTTTCAGGACCTTGGCTGCCCCTTGCTGCACGATTGGACAGATTTTTGGACGAGAAGAAATGAAGCTTTTGGTGAAGCTTAGATCATTATCTGTATGACCCTGGAAAGATCTTCACATCATCGTATGCCGCGTCGCATCCCTCGGAGAAAATGTCACTGGCCGACCGTCGATCCCACCAGACGATCAGAAGATTGCTTGGCGAACTATACTAGCCATTTCTGGCACGTTAGACACTGTCCTCAGAAGGAAACGGAACGTCGACCCTGGGTCAAGGGTCCGTTGGGAACAGACAGCGCCCGTGTCACTAAGGTGCCTCCATGCGAGCACAGGACGAACCTCATTGAAACCCTTGAGCTCAAAATGTCTGCGCATAACACATGTTTCCCGATACTGAAATTGACAATCAAACATACCTAAAGAGATGGAAGATTTAATTTGGCTTAAACACTGAGCTTGGAACCGGGATGAAAATCTGTGGTCGGCAAGGGGTCCGATTCGCATCCCCGTCAGCCCGCCTCAAAAGGTTTGACCGGGTTGAGCTCTCAGCTCATGATGTAGAAATGCAAAAGTAAAGTAGTGGGCCTGTTTTCCATAAGATCGCAATCACGGCTCGGTGAGCGCCGAGTTAGCATCAACGCAAGCATGCGGGAGTGTAAATGGAGCGAACATCGATTGGGGATGATGCTGGCCGCACTCCTCCTCACCCCTCAGTGGGGGAGAGGGGCATAATAAGCAAGAAAAGCCAAATCCATGTGCTTTGGTTACAGTGACATCCCATGTGCCCGTGGAGCAGGGCAGTTCAGTCATGGGGCAGTTTTCCAAAGAGCGGAAATCAAGAAACGAAAGCCGAGGTGGCTGCCTCCAGATGGAAACAACATATCCGACGTATTGGATGCCAAGACCAGGAAGGTTCCGTTTCAGGGCGCCAAGAAACTTTACGCCAATTTGAGAAGTCCTGAATTCCAGTCCGGAGACAAAGTTGCAGGTCTACCCGATTCGTAATTGAGTCATTGTGACAAAACGGTAAGAACAGCCGGATGTCCGAGTATAGCGTGTCATGAAACGGCCAGCCTTGAAACAGACTGTCTAAAGGCGTTACTTGTGAGTTGTGTAACAGGCAACGCCCTGGAGTCATGGCAAGGGAGAAAAGACTAGTGCAAACCATCGATAACATGAATAGAAACGGGGTTGATATGAAAGCTTATGGTCTCAGCCTCGTGTGGGTAATATTGCCGAAGAACTATGCCCAGTACTGAGATATGAGCTGCACAGAATTGCCACGAGCTAGAAGCCAATAGTGAGTTTACAGTAAGTAAGCATTGACTGACATGGGTTCTTGACTTTACAGGCGTTCCGAAAGGTGGGAAGCAGTACCGGACAGGGCAATTCGGCAGCAGTTTCCGAAAGAGCCTCTCGCGCCTGTCTCGTCCCGACTCCCGCGGTAAGATGACCTTACAGTTTGCTCTAGACTCAGTCTAGTCTCATCAAAACTCGTATATCGCAAAGCTGCTAAGTTGTCAAGCAGCTTTCCGCTCTGTGCTATGATTCACTGGCTACGACACCCGAGGCAAGCAGAGTTTGTACGTAGAAAGTAGATTGAAGGCCTAGAGCGGAGCCATCGCCGCTGTTCTTGATATACTCTTGAGCACATTGTCTCCATGAGGGAGTGATGCAATGCCCGCACAAATGGATCCGACGTGAAGCCCCTTTCTTAGTAAACGATATTTCAAGATGCATGCCAACAAAACATTAGCTAATTCCCTTCGACAGCACCCCGGTTTCATGGCCAGAGAATAGGAGATGCGATGCCTGCAAGCTAATTACGGGCTGCGCTCAGCACGAGGATAAGCCCACAGTAAGCTTACTTCGCAAAAATGAAAACAGCTCTGAAGGACATTTCAACGTGCACCCGCAAGCTTGGATCATTATTACTGCCTTCTACCCACGTCAATCAAACCCCTGCCAGTTGACTAATCCCTGGCATTTTATGAACCCAAACGTCCATCTTACCTTCGACTCCATCCACGAGCCATCGAGCTAGTGCGCCCCGCCTGAGAGTTGATATCCACCCTTTTTCTCCTATCCACCCAGTGAACACTCCAAGATCCCGGTCGTGTCTCCAGCTATTCTCATCAGACTCTCCAGGTATCTGTGCCATGCGGAAGACAGTCCAGTCAAGACCGTGATCTTCTTTGCCAAACAAGTGAGCGAGATTATGCATATTGCGATAAACAGCGCCATTCAAAAGCGGCATAATGATCGTGACCATGGTCTGAAAGAATGTCCAGTGGTCCTCAGGCTGCTTGATAGAAATTGTACCCATGGCGAGAATTCGTTTAACACCGTGTTGCTTCATCGCTGGAAAAACGTAGTTGCGGTAGATATCGGCATAAAGAGAAGGATCAATGTGCTTGTCGTTGATATTCGGTCCGAGGAGGGATACGACTACAGACGTGCCGGCCATTGCTGAGTCTAAGGCTTTCGTGTCACTCATTTCCCCTTCGAGTATCTGATGAGGAACTTAAGTTAGTTTGAACATAGTCATAACCACTCAGCGTAGAGAACGTAGACTCAAAGTTGCAACAAACCTCGATTAGAGTACTGGAGGCTAAGTCATCCGGGATCTTTGAGGGGGTTCTTGCCAGGAGGATAGTTGCATGATTACGATGAACGAGCTCTCGCAATAGGCAAATACCAGCCGGGCCGGTTCCACCAAGAACTAGCACTTTCTTGCCTGACATTGGATAAGACTTTTGGTTTGATGCAGCGAAACTACGTTGAGTTTTCAATGAGTAGTATACTTTCAATTGCTTCTTATACGACATTTTGACTGCCCTAAACTAGATGTTGCAACTATCACGACCTCAAAGTCCGTCTTCTATTGTCGAAAGTCCGCCGCGTCTGAACGTTCCCGCGCGGAAACAGGTCTGGGCGGGAACCTTAGCGGACCCGCTATGGGCATAGTGCCCTCAGCGGATCACAGCAAACATCGCCTCAAGGTGTCCGAGTCTGAGGTGAACCGCGCGGAAACATCTAAATATCGCATGGCTGTTGGGTGCACCAAGCCATATCTCTTGGTTCCCGACCGAATCCTAGAGACGACGGAAACTAGCAGTACTTACGACAGAACGAAGAATGCCACGGGAGACGTCCAGCTGTTGGACGTGCCGCATACGCCACAAAAAATGCGACGAATCATTGCCCGTCTGCAACGTCTGCGCAGGCCTTGAGATCACCTGCTTCTCTGGCCAAGAGGCCCCGGGCTGGATGGATGGCGGGCCGAAACAGCAGGCTATGACTGATAAGTTCAAGGCTGAGGTTACAAAAAGCGCCAAATTAAGGAGGGCCCGAAGGGTTGTACAGCGCATCGTTGGAGATGCCCACGTCAATGACCTTCTCCCACCGGCATCAACAACTTCAGGCTCTACCGGGGTCATCACGAGATTTCCTCTGAGGCAAAATCCTTCAACGACTGTTACGCAGGCCAACATATCTCACGGCTTAGACTTGCAACCACAATTGCTTTCTCACTCCAACGATGGAACACCTAACCTCGGACCCCAGACACCAGCTGCTAGCCCAGAGAAGTCCACCACACAACTGCCGGCTGAGTTGGAGCAGTGTTACATCTCAGCATATCTAGACTATATCGTTCCGGCCTTATTCCCCTTTTACTATCCGTCCATACTCGAAGGCGGTCGAAGCTGGATGCTCGTTCTTACTCTGGCCAACAAGTCGCTGTCCCATGCCGCAACCAGTCTTGCTTCGCATTTTTTTGCCCTCGTGCCAGTGCAACACCACCACTCAGAGAGGCCCAAATGCGTGTCTCAGGTCGAAGCTGAACTGCAGAAGCAGACGCACATAGCGATGCAAAAGGCACAGCAAGACGTCAAGGAAGTCGTCCGTCGCGGCGTACACGAAGACTTGATCACCAGCGTCCGACTCTATGACAGTATCGTGCATCTATTGTACCTGGAAGCAGCCTTTGGCACGTCAGAGAATTGGACTTTGCATTTGGATGCGGGTATAACCCTGTTGAAGCAAATACTTCACGAGGTCAACGACGAAGAGTTTCAAGGCTGTAAATGGGCCGCTGCATGCCGGAAAGTCGGCAGACTCGCGTATCCTCAATTGGAAACCCCTCCAGAGTTTCCTGCTTGGACACTCGATCAAAGCGCCTTTCGCTTCTTCACCGCTCTCCTTGTAGTCCATGATCTTGTGGCGAGCACTTCGCTTGGACAGGCACCACGATTTCAAGCAAACTACCAAGAGTTGCTCGTTACTGATGACAAGCCTGAAGAGGTCCCAAACCGAAACTGCAGTCTTCTCTTGGAGCGTTTCATCGGCTGCCAGAACTGGGCCATGATCTTGATCGCAGAGGTGGCATCGCTAGCCAGTTGGAAAAAGGAGATGCGCAAGCAGGGGTCATTCTCGAATCTCGAATTGTTCAGAAGGGGCGGGGATCTCGAGATCAAATTCAGGGAAGGCCTTAGTTCATTAAGCGCGCAAGAGCCGAAGGTGCGAGATCAGAGACCACCTTGGTTAGCTGATGACCGATTCGCCAAAGAGGAGTCTGAAGCCATCACCCTAGTCACTCAGATTTGGGCTCATGCTGGCCTTATTTACCTTCACGTCGTTCTCTCAGGCTGGCAATCAGCCAGCATGGAGATCGAAGAGGTAGTGACACAGAATCTTGCGTTGATGATGAGATTAGGTAATGCTCGTTGGCTACATACGCTCGCTTGGCCTATCTGTGTTACTGCATGTTTGGCCAAAGAGGAGCAAGAAGGCTTGATGGGTGAGGTTTTTGATCTAATGGGAGATCTTGCGAACTTTGGTCCTCCAAGGTTGGCTAGAGAGGTCTTCGAAGCTGTTTGGCTGAAGAGAGACACTGCCGTGATCGAATCTTGGGATCTTGAGGCCTGTCTGAATGTTCTGGGTCGCCGAGTCCTTTTAGGATAATCATGGATGTGGCTGTTCGTGATATCAAGGCCAGGCCGGGACTTTATAGAATAGCATAAAGTAGTATGGCGCGAGAACACTTATAACCACGGGAGACTCTCAACGGGTAAACGATAATATGCTTCTGACGCCTGGCAGCGTGAGCCATCGATAATGATTGGTATGGAATTAGGTTCTTTCCTCAGAATTTTGAATGCAACGCTAATGATGAGGATATTATACGGAGTATAGCCCCCTGCGATTACGTTGAGGTGGTAGTTCCGTTTCCAGATGCCTCATATCTCAACACGAATGGCACTGTCTTGACAACATCCCAGTCTCCCTCACTTGTCCTATCCCCAAAGACCCGTAAAGCTCTGACCTTCATGGAATAAACAGCAGGCTCAAGAACAGTATTATCAGCCAGCAGTCCATTGAAGAAAGCACGTGTTTCGGTGCGTGGGGCGTATGGGAGAGGCCAGCCAGCCAAGCTGCCGAGGTTCTCCTCCTTGCTTCCGCTGATGCGCAAGATTTCGACCTGGATAGAGGCAGTGCCAAATGTAGGTGAGATAATGACGTTGGGGATTGCGGATTGGTCGCCGCGGTCGGTAAGAGGTGGATTGGCTGGGTCGGGGCGCTTAATCGTGTAGGTCGTGTTCGCCGGAGCTTGGCTATAATAGTTGGCGAGATATGCTTGCGCCGGTGTGATGACGGGAATATCATGCATGCTGCCGACGACGCCGAGGTAGGGCAGACTCAGGGAAGGAGCATCGGTTGTACTGGTGAGGGCGATGTAGCCGCTGTAGACTGGTAGACGCGTAGCATTTACGTTAGATGGAGGAATGCAGGTGACAGTGAGCTCTGCGGATCCTCCGGCGGGCACGGTGATCTTTCTAATAAGATTGTCAGTCGAAGGTGTTTGATTCACCCTAAAGGCTGTTTTCGACTCACTCAGAACTGAACTGGAGCTCAGCCCACTCCTCGATGATGGGGTTAGGGAATGAGGCAGCCCTCAAGCGATCCGTAGTCTCCACGAAGGTGTACATGGTGACGGCCTTGCGATGGCTGATTTCAAATACAACGTCGGCAGATCCATGGTTGTCGATGGTGAAGGTCTCGTTGCCCGTGAAATGGTCGGTGTCGTTGAAGGAGATGCTATCAACGCTGAGTTCAACGTTGTTGCGAGCTGCGTCAAACGCCTGAATGATTCCAGCACCTTGTTGCGGGACAGGGGCAATGAGATCGGCATGGGGTACAGTTCCATCATACCAGGCCAGCGGCTTTGAAGTAGACGACACGATGGATCTGAGACGCTTAGGGTCCTTCGTTCCGTGAGCTTCAGCGAGAAGAGCGTAGATGGCGGCGTTCAGAGGGCAAGCTGCGAATATGTCAGTCTACTCCTGTGCGAAGCTACTTTAACCGCCATGCCGAAAAAGTATACAGGAATGTTACTTACACATGCTTGTGCCAGTCATGACACGGTAGCCACCCAGAGCAACAGGGAAGGTGGACAGAATGTTGGCTCCAGGAGCGGCGAATTGCGGGCTGGCTTCCAACTCCCAGGTCGGGCCCCAGCTTGAGAAAGATCCCATATAGGATCCGCTGGAGTTGTTCTCAAGTTCCTCAAGACGAGTCCTGGTGTTGTTTGCGCTGGGGATGGAGACCGTGACGCTTCGACCCTGCTCCAACAGAGACAGCCACTGGTCAGACTGATAAGGCGGGATAGAAGCGACACCCTGAATCCCCTGAGAGTAGACATATTGCTCGTCTCGCATAGTACTTGGAGACAATGTTAGACGTCATGAAACATGGAAACGAATGAGGCGATGACTCACGTATTGTCATTAGTGTAGAAGAGAATGTAGTGTCCACCTTTGGCGACGATCTTGTTGCCCTGATCAATGGGATAACATCCTGTGGCGCGGGAATCGGGGAACAGAAGCAGAACAATCCTGTTACTCAGGTCGGGAGTGTCATCAGGCAGTTCACTGCAAGCATTGTTCTCGCCAGGGCTCCAGAGTTGAAGCGAGAGATCGCCCACGAGCTCGGGAACACCGGGCAAGTACGCAAAGTCGGATTTGGCACCAGAACTTGAGTTAGAGTCCACCGAGAACGTGCCTTCGTTGAGGATAGTGGGGAACTTGGAGTTCGTCACGGCACCACTTCCCGCGACGCCACGACCGGTAGCCGGGGTTGAAGCGTAGAACATGCCGGTGCCGCCGTCGTTACCTTCGGAGATGACGACTGGAACACCGGCGTCGACGATGCGGGCAGCAAGGACACCCCAAGCATCCTCCGCCCAACCAGAAGGACTAACATAGAGATTAGCACAACATGAACACTTCGCTTCAAGTGTATAAGGTGCACGAACTCTCCATCAGAACACGAGATGATATCAGCTCCCTCCTCAAAGGCGCGGCTGAACGCGGCGAGCAATACTTCGTTCGTCGACGTGGAGGCGCATCCCCACGCTCGGTATGCTGCCAGCTTGGCGCCAGGAGCGGCACCCGTGAAGCCGTACTCATTTCCTTCGAGCTGAGCAGCAATGATACCAGCAACATGAGTACCGTGTCCGGCACAGTTGTCCATCGGATCCGCATCGGGCTGAAGCGGTCTCACGTTGGGCAGAAAGTCGTCTCCCGTGAAATCCCAGCCAGCCTCCACCAGACACCCAGGGCCGAAGCATCCACCAAGGGCAGGGTGGGTGTAGTCCACGCCACTGTCGATGATGGCGATGCGAACCCCCTTGCCGGTGATTCCCTGCTCGCGCAACTTGTCGACCTGGGTCATGACGTGAGGCGAGAAGGTGTCCTTGGTTGAGTTTCCAAATGCCGCTTCCTGACGCCTGGCGTTGGCCTTGGTGATCGCACCGCTGGCTGGCGCGCCATGGTCCTCGGGCTTTGCAAGCTGGACCGTACGCACAGGCCAGAGGCTTCTGATGCGCGGTGAAGATTCGATCTTGCGACGGAGGAGTGCGCTATCATGGTGGGTCTCGGCGGCATTCTTGACCTGGAAAGAAACGCCTTTGAACAGTCGGTTGCTCAGATCCATGCGAGACTCGACGTCGAGGCCATCGGCCTTGAGGGAATTAAAGAAGGTCTCGGGAGTATCATTGTCGTCTGCGAACTCGACAATGTAGGCGCCAGGAATAAGCTCGCTCGGGTTGACGTTCTTGTTCTCGCCCGTTTCGGCTCTCGGAAGCGTTGCTGGCGGAGGCTTTGTGTAGATGCGCGGATGAAGCGGGTTGGCGACGGTAAGATTCGAACCCAGGAGAGCCGAGACTAGTGCATGTGAGACCCTCATCCTGTCTGATTGATCACCCGCTCACTAAAAAGTAGGCCGATGGATAAGAAGCGGAGAGAGAGCCGCATTGCATCGCGCGAACATGTCGTTCATATAAAAGATGGTGGCGTTGAACCCCAGAAACTTATCGCGGGCGGCCCGCGATCGTGTCCCCGCTTTCCCCTGTTATTCTGGGGGTTTTGTTGCTTCGTGAGAGAAAATGACACGAGATTGGAGATGAAGAACGGCAAATACGAGATTCTTTCGTGATGTCAACCGCAGATCCCCGGCCGTACAGGGGTTCCACTCCACAATGGGTAGCATTCGACCCAAGAGCGAGATCTCTTCACTGCGCCGTAGGTGGTGAAGGAAACACATTGTTATAGCCGGATTGTATGGCAGTAGACGCTTGAACAAGACCTCATAGTCGATGTGTGTCAAATTGCTCAACGCGATAACAATGGCAACAAAACAGTCTGGTCTCGAGTTCTCCAGACTGACACTGAGCTTTCGGTGTGGGCCTTGAAGTAAATTGCGATGGAGGTTTCCAGCGAAAATCAAGGTCATTTACCCCTGCTACCCGTATCCATGCAGCTTAAATAGAGTAGTATCCGCCCTTGAGCGTCTGCCGAGAACACGCTACACCCACTGAGGCAGGAGAATCGTTCAGGTTCCAATTCCTTCTCGCTTTTCGTTGCGGGAGTCCGTACGGAGTATACTGCAGGTATCAGAGAACCAAATGATCTGAGTCTAAACGTGGGCTGCACTTCTGAAGCTTCAAGTCAATGAGAAGGTTGGGTCATAATATTCAGGGTGTCTAATGAGGTCTTAGTTTGTCAACACATATCGGTACCTGGGTTTACCGTCGACCATGTCCAAAACTGCCTGGTTGGCCTCCTTCATTGGTCGTGTCTCAACCCAGACCTTGACTCCCTTGGCGGCCACAAGGTCAAACATTTCTCGGATTTCCCCAGGACTGCCAATGACTGAACCCGTCAAATGCACTCGGGTTCTAATCAGGGCAAATGCGCTTAGAGGAACCGGCTCCTCGGGAGCACCAACTTGAACGAATGTGCCTCCACGTGATAGAAGGCCAAGGTACTGGGCCAGAGGCATCTATCATTGTGTGAGCTTCCATCCAAGGACCAGAATTTTCACGGAGGGAGCGACATCCACGTACCTTGGGGGAAGCGACCGTAGAAATGATCACGTCGAGGGTGCGGGCATTCTTCGTGGCCCAGTCCTCGTCTTCAGCTGTCGCGATGAAATCGGTTGCACCAAGCTGCGTAGCATCTTGCTTCTTATCAGACTTTCTCGAAATAGCCACCACCTTGTCTGCGCCTAGAGCCTTCGCGAACAAGACTGCGCAATGGCCGAGGCCACCGACGCCAATGACGCCGACTCTCTTGCCGCGCCCGACGTTGTAGCGCTTCAAGGGTGAGAAAACCGTGACACCGCCACAGAGCATAGGAGCAGCTTGCTCAGGTGCAATTCCCTTAGGAATCTTGATGACGAAGTAACCCGGGCAGCGATGGTACAGCGCATATCCGCCCTGTGTCTGACTCCCATTACGATGGAGGCTGTTGTAGGTGTTGACGCGCTTGGTGCAGTAGTTCTCCTCGCCAACTTCGCACGCATCGCAGGGCCCATCGCGTGAAAGGCACGAGTCGGATTGCGCGCCTACGCCGACGATGTCTCCAACTTTGATGCCGCCTTCTGCCTGAGATCCGACGCGGACGGCTACACCCACAATCTCATGGCCGACGACAGCAGGAAATCTGGTAGCACCCTAAAAGTCACAGTCAGCACACTAGCCAATTGAGACTCGGAGAACATGCAGAATGGCAGACGCCGCATAAAGTGTGCGACATACCCAGCCAGCCCGCAGTGTGTGAATATCGGAGCCGCAAATGCCCGAGTGAGTGATTTTGATATCAACGTCCGTCTCCTCCCAGACTTTTGGCTCGTACTCTCGCCAGACCATCTTGCCGTCCACCGAAGAGGGGTCGTCCGCCACCCATCCCTCGAATTTGTAGTCGGTAGCCATCTTGAAAATGAAGTGCGGCTATACTGTTCAACGTCGAATGTGAAGGGATACAGTGAACAACACAAGGTCACTGAGAATTCCTTATATCTAAACCGGACTTCTTTCAAAGAAATGCCGGGCAAGATGTGTATGTCAGTAGGTAGATTAGCGGCAACGCTATCCGTTTTGCCGAGGTGTTTCGGGCGGAGAACATGACGAAATACAAAAGTTTCCCAAATACCGGAGTAGAAACGGAGTTAGTGGGAGCCCGGAAGTGGCACTGATAGTTCGTGGGGTGTCAAATCAACATTCTTTATCTGAAGATTAGCTTGTATCGGCCAAAAGCCCGTCAAAGCCTGGTCCACCTTGCTCCTACCTCGCTCACACGTAGTCCATCCGTCAGCAGACTGCAGATGGGGGCGTGTCTTCCGATAAGATGGAAACGCGGCAGAGGGGTCGCGGGACGCGGGGTCATCGGCGTGAAGTCGGAGTGGAGTAAATACCCCACTACATTCAAAGAGGCTACAAGTCCCCGAGATTGACTTGGCTCAGGCTTTGACTCCGGACATTGCCTTGAAAGCTGAGTACTGCTTTGAACGTCTGGGTACTTTTGCACAGCCAATTTTGCGGTCTCCCAGTTTCTTGGAACTTCTTTCTCTACCTTAATCGTTCCTTGTGGTAAGGGTTACCGGTATCAATGCGTTGTTGTTTTTGCTCAAGGAACCATATCCACATCGACGCCGCATGACGATTTAGCGGTGCGAAAGGCCGTCATGATGGAATTTCATAGTTAGATCGTTGGTCCCAAGATCAATGTTGATCAAATGAAAGTGAGTCAGTATTGAATTGCAACAACGCTTGATGGACAAGCAGCATGTGGCTTCACTCCCATCCTCTCATCAAAGTCCGCCCAACCACCTTCAGGAACAATCTGAACACTTCGGCCATCTCCTGCTGAAGCAATCCTCAACCCAAAAGTCTTGCCAAACAGAACTTGATATTCTTTCTCCATGACAGCCACGAACAATTGACTTTTGGTCAAACATATGCTAACTTCGCTATCAAACGCAAGCAAATGATGACGGCAATGCTGGGTCGCCTCCAACGTAGTGTTGAACTTGCGGGTACATGCAGATGTCTCTCGTCATGTGCTTGCCATAGGCGTTGAGCCCCTCAACCCGCAATGTGACCGGTGCAATCCCCTTCTCTACCCAATCGATCAGCGCGGACAGCGTGTTCCGCGGAGCAAGGCCATTTGAGATACTGTGATCAGCGCCCGGAGCGAGGAACATGCGAAAGTAGTCGTGAGCTTTGGGGTCCTTCTTGAGGACTCTGTCTGTGTAATCGACGGTACCGTTGACTGGAATGATCTGGTCCGCCATCCCATGCCAGCTAAGCAATTTGCCTCCAGCCTTACGGAACCTGCTCAAGTCGGGATCGGAAGTGCCGGTGATCGATTCGTACTCGTTCCGTGACGCGACGAAAAGATCATCCCACTGACTGTGGCTAAGCGCTTGAAGATCGAGGTTGGCGTTTTTGGCAACAAAGTATCGTGCGTACGACTCGGCGATGGACAACCGGACCGGCGCACATTTCTCCCCTTTGCCATCACACGACGTATGGAGGGCACCGAACTGCCACATTATTGCATCTCTCCCGTACCCATACCATTGAAACTCGCCGGTCACGCTCTGTGGTCCATTCCATGCAGCATTCGCCGCCTCTGCTGCTTCGAGAGTAAACAACGCGTCATTCCCTCCGCAGTCGAAGGGCCGGCCGACGAGAGTACTGGCATTGAAAAAGCACCGAGAAGGCATAGAGATGATTCCATCCTCGGCCCCATCAAGCCCGTCGCATGCTTTCATGGCCGCAGCCGTGATGGCTTGGAACTCGCAAGGCCGCGGGTAGACGCCCTTCTTATCCATGACTCGATGAGCCCACAGAGGAGACCATTGAAACTTATCCCAGTTGATGGCAGGACAGAAGCCTAGAATTCCGTCGAAGTCGTTTGGATAGCGCTGGGCTAGCATGTACGCCTGTCTTCCGCCAGTTGAGCCGCCGTAAAAGTATGTGTACTTTGGAGGGGCGCCGTAGAAAGCCTCCGTCAACGCTTTTCCAATTGTGGCCATATCGTGTAAGGCGACGTGAGAAAAGTCGAGAAAGAGTGGCCAATTGATGCTTCCGGGACTGGTGAATGCCCAAGACATATCATTTCCTGATGCTTCGTCAAGTTTACTCGAGTGGCCACCATCAGTTGTGCTGACGACGAATCCTGCCTCTAAAGAGGGCATCATCGTAATCCCGCCTACTTCAATCCCCCCCGTAACCCATCCGCCACCTCCGTTTCCCTGAAATCTTCCGTTCCACTTTTCCATCGGAAGAAAGGTTGTAACTTCGATCTCATCGTTCCAGCCGGGATGGGTATAGACCAGTGTGATGTTGCAAAAGTTCAGGCCATGAATCTCCCGGCCAAACCGAAATCTGGGGTGAGGCTTGTATGTGAAGTTCCGTTGCTCGGTCGTAGTGAGTGAAATAATATTAATGCCCTCGAGCGCAGGATATTGTATGCTACCCTCTTCGCATCCGTTGTTTGCGCCGAAAGCAACCTGCGTGAGGCCAGGGTCTGCCCATTGAGCAAGCGTGGTAGGAACCAGAAAGCCACAGATCCAGCCGCGAATAGAGGCCATACTGGATACTATTTCACGGGGCGAATTAAGATGCTCTTGATCAGACTGTGCGAAGGCTGGTAGGTATTACTAGAGGAGGAGGTTGAGACTATCAAGATTTGTGAGTAGTTACCACTTATCAGGAGCCTCAGTATATAGAGGCCTCGCAGCTACAATCAACGGAGAATTATTTCGTCTCGTGCTTCTGAACTGAGCAATTCTTTACGCGAACACACCAATCACATAACGCAAGCAGATGAAAGAATTCTTGCGGTCAGACTGCATGATGTGGCCATTTGGTTGATTCGGTTTCGCGAATGTCGTGGGAAGAAATCGTTACCTTACATCATTTGATACGAGTATCGACCGTCACATCACTTTTTTTGCGCATTTATCCTTGCTTCCACCTTTCTGCATTGTATTGGGAACTTGGAGGTAAGATGCAGGGGTGGGACTGTTTTAGGTTTCTTCTGCTCAACATTGTTAGGGGATGCGAGGCACAACACGAAGGCCCATCAGACGACTCAGGCGCTGAAGCCCCAAGCCGCACCGGCATCGGGTTCTTCGAGGGGTCCGAAACTTAGATTAAGGGAAGAGATGGGCGGGGCTCTCTACGGCCCTAATATCTGAACGTCAAAAGAGAGAAAATGCCACGGCGCTCGATGAGGATTTGCTGCAAGGAACATCAACTCGTCAAGGCGATGCACTGTACTTCCATCTCTGAATCTAGCCGTCAAAATGCATTTTTTGCAGCAGCATCAGAAAATACAACCACTGCAATTGCGTGGTGAATTATCTCTTGCGCTTGGTGTGACCTGTTCCTCGTCAACTTAGCTGTCTACAAAGGTCCTTCACTCTTGCCGGGCTGCCATAAAGATGTCTTGATTCTGTTTGTCGCACATCGTACCCCATACTGAGCAAAGGCTCTATTAGATTAGGTCCCTGCCACATCACTTCCCAGCCTTTCCACAAAATTCGGCTTCAATTCTCATGTGAATGATTCCCTACAGGATTTCAATCTCATGGATCTGACCAATGTTCTGAGAGGTTCGAGTTCAACAGGTTCGATAGGTAAAGGTGGCTGTGGCTGCTCCGAATAGATGATTCCCGGAATTTCCCCTTTCGGCTGGTACCGAGTGGGACAGGCCGAATATGGCCCCCGATGAACATCGGCCCCACCCCGGGATATCCGTCAATCTCAAAGCCCACCAAAGGCATCCATCTTCGTCACTTCGTAATCTACCTACTTACCTACCTTAGTAGATGATATAATCAGTGTAATTGTCTCTAGCTTCTAATTTTTACACCCGATCTCATCTGAAATTTCCCCTCTACCTTACCCACAGCGAAAATAAAGATGTGCGGCATTTCAGCTTGTCTAACTCTACCTTCGGGCCACACATTTCATACTGAAGCCCTGAATGGATACGCAAGCGGACTCAGTAACCTTATTAGCAACGATAGGAACGATAAGAGAAGAGATCTACAGGATCTTAGAGATCAATTGAGGAGGAGCCTTGATGCCATAAGTCATCGGGGTCCCGACGCACAGGGGGTGTGGGAAAGTGAGGATGGTTTCGTGGGTCAGTGCTGATGCTCATACTGAACTCTCCTCTATGAACTAAGCAGAAACCACCGCAGGCATGGGTCACTGTCGCTTGGCTATAAACGACTTGACTCTTGACGGCAATCAACCTATTCACAGTGATGATAACGCCATTCACGCAGTGATCAACGGCGAGATCTACGACCATGATCGCATCCGAGAAGAATGCAGAGCAAGAGGCTACGTCTTCAAGGGACGCAGCGACAGTGAAGTTATTCTTGCATTGTACAAGGCTTTTGGTGCACCGCGGTTTCTGGATCATCTCCGAGGAGAATTCGCTTTCGTACTTTTTGACGAAACAGCAGGAAAGGTTATCTTGGCGAGAGATCGATTCGGTATCAAACCACTGCTGTGGACTATTGTCCAGCAGACTGACGGGGATACCAGACTGCTGGTCGCCCCAGAAGCGAAAGCTTTTCTGCCTCTGGGGTGGAAGCCGCAGTGGGATGTTGATGCGATTGTGGATGGTGGGTGGATGCAAGACGGGAGGTCACTATTTAAGGGAGTCAAAAAAGTGCTCCCGGGGCACTGGATGGAGATATCAAAAGACGGCATGATGCAAATGCATCAGTATTGGGATGCTGATTATAAAGACAAAGTAATTGGGCCCCCGATCGTTCAGGGAATACTCAGCTGACAACTTCTCAGACTGAGGGAGAGACCAGGAGCGTTGATGAGATGGTTCAGGGTCTGCGAGACAAACTGACAGAATCAATTCGCCTTCGCTTGAGAGCGGACGTCCCGATTGGCATTTACCTCTCAGGTGGTATCGACTCGTCTCTGGTTGCCGCAATAGTAACCCACTTGGTAAGAGATGAGGGTATCAAGATTGGCAATAGAGACGCGACAAGCCGCATCAGCTGTTTTACGATTCAGTTCCCCAAGGAATCCGGATTCGATGAAAGCGGTAAGAAAGTTCCCATTTGTGAAGCAAAGTACATGCCTCTCATGACTCTGTTCTAGATGTTGCCGAGCGAACAGCAGAGCATCTTGGCGTCCAGATTTTAAAGAAGCAAGTTGACGAAGTTGAGTTGGCCAATAACTTTGCTGACTGCGCTTTTCACTGTGAGCATCACCACTTCGACCTAAACTGCGTCGGAAAGTTTGCTCTCTCGACTTTGCCGAATGCAAATGGAGTCAAGGTTGTGTTGACCGGGGAGGGTGCCGACGAACATTTTGCCGGATACGCATTCTTCCCTCCAGATCTGCTTCGCGAGCCCGACCTTTCCATGCCAGACTCGCCGCTGGTAGCCGACTCGCAGCTCAGAGAAAACATGCAAAGATCTACCGAGCGGGATATCAAGATGCTCATTCCCCGGGCCGGCGCTTTTGAGCACGGTTGGGAAGCAACAGCGGCCATCCAAAAGGTTAATAACACCATTCTTCCCCCATGCATCCTGGCATGGCATCCCAACCTTGACTTGTTCGCGAAGTGGGTACAGGAGGACAAGCGATGGGCCAACCTCGACTGCAAGGAAGTCATAGTGAGGTCGTTCAAGCCGGCGACACTGCAAAAAATGCAAAGAAAGTGGCATCCACTTCATACAGCCCAGTACATATACAGCAAGGGCCCGCTACCGAATATTCTGCTAAGCTGTCTCGGTGACTTGACCGAGATGTCTCACAGTGTGGAGGCTAGAACGCCGTTCCTCGACCACAAGCTAACAGAATATGTCAACAACTTACCTCCGAGTCTCAAGATGGCTTACACACCCGACAAGATACCCCCTGAGCGACATCAAGGTCCGTGGTGGGAAGGTATCGGCGTCGCGTCACAGGCCTTGACCGAGAAGTGGATCCTTCGAGAGGCAGCCAAACCATTCATTCTCAAAGAGTTGTATGAGCGGCAAAAGCACCCATTCACAGCGCCTATCAAGTGGCCTAAAGGCGGACCGCTTCACAACATGCTTCTTAATACCCTGACTAGAGATAGAGTGGAGAACCTTGGCTTCGTGGATTATAACGTAGTAGAGGATGCGCTTGATCGTGGCTTTGGCGAGAAGGCAGATGTCAAAGCTTTTAGGATTCTGCTTTTTGTTGCCAGTTGGGTAACGTTAGGTGAGCGTTTGGGAATCCCAAAAGCTTCTCTGCAAGATTGCTGTCAGTATCGGGCTGGGCTTAGATGACTTAGTAGGACTTTCCCGTCAATATTATCAGGATCGAAAGCAGTGTGAGGGTACTTAGTAGTCATGCGCAGCACCAAGGGGTCACTTTGATTGTGAACATTGAAGCTGAAAATGTATGTCATTCCGATTGTGAACGAATCTGTACATATGCCTAGACCAAATCCAGTGACCTTCTTGGCTCACACGAGAGTAGTTTTCAGCCATAGAAACTTCCAGCAATGATCGAAAGGTGACATAAGATCTCATAGTCTTGAACAACTTCAAATCATGCTTCTGTACGGCTCTCGAAATAGGTCTGCCAGGTGTCCTGGTATCACTTACACATTCGATTGCTTACTTTGCATCATTTGCAAACTGGCTTCTCATCGCACTGACCACGCGAATCACAAGAGTCACTTCTACATGTATGGTGCAAAGGATGTCAAAGTTCTCATGGATCATCACATCCCCACATACCTTAACTTTCCTCTCTTAACGAGTAAAGCACCCACTCAAAGGTCGCCCTATATTTCCCATGTAAGTAGGATACTCAGTGATTCTGAATGATTTGTTAATGTTGATTGGTCGATCAAAGTGTCTGGCGATAGGAAATGTTCGTATTCAATCAGAAGCTCTCAGCATGCGAAGTTAGCAAGAACGAGAATCCACTGGTCTTATTCAAGATGTGTAGGATGGCTCGTGCCAACCAGAGGATAAATCGTTTGTGGCCCGCCATCCGATGCGAACAGATTTGTGAAGTTCCTAACCTTAAAGCTGAAGTCTAAGTCCGATTCGGCCAGCATATTTACCCAACTTGACGCACTAAACCAAGCCATCCGACCGGCTACTTTATCAATTTCTTGACATGCGTTCTGCTCCAAACTAGTACGGTAATAGTTCAAGGGAGAGGCTATGATGACTATGTATTGTCGATAACATGAACATAGATTTGAGTAGTTTATCGGGGGCCTAATTGTGCATAGGCAGGTACATGGACTGAGTTAGACTGGCTCGGAACCGCCCCGCACCAACCCTGAGCTGGCATTGGCCTCAGCGTCAACATCTTTGGGCAGAACTTAGCTCCCTGCACGGACAGATGAGCATAGCTTTGTTGAGCTTGCGAAAGTTAAAGTAACTACTTGCGACCTTAACATGGTCTTCCAACAGCAGTTCTATTACGTTAATTACTCCTCTCGACTGGTACATATGCACCCGCCGGCCAATACTCCAGCTTCCTCTAGACCTTTGCGGAATACCCGAAGCAGTAGACCCCTAGAAAACATCTTGACTTATTTACGAGAACTCGTAGTAGACGTGATCCCATTTTCCACCATTGTCGACCTTGATCTGAATGAGCTGCTTGTTGATAGAAAAGTCTGCAATCGATCCTCTGATCGCCGAAGAGAAGATCGTTGTTCCGAGTCTCTCCCAGCACCATTTGCGGTTTGCGTTCGTCTCCTTGCTGGAAATCTCGAAGGATGCAGTCGGTCTCAGACCAATCTTGGTACGGCACTCTCCCAGGGCTTTGTTCATGTCGTCGTTCTCAATCTGGTAGCCCAAGACCTCCTTCAACTCCGAGGGTTGAAGGCCAGTCATCTTCCAGCATTCCTTGAGAACCTGTCGCATCTTGAGGCGAGGCGTGGTAGTGTCAAATCCGTTCATGGCCTTGATGACAGTCAAGCGCTTGGACACCTTGTTAACGAGCAGGGTATCGACAGGTGACGTGTTGCCCTCCTCATCCAGAGCAGTGTAGCCGTCCGCGTAAACGGAGAAAGCCCAACGATTTCCAGTCTCATCGGCTTCGGCATCAACAGCGTAAGCACGGTTTCCCTGCATAAGAATTAGCTTATTGGACCTGAAGAAAAGCTTCCCTGGATACTTACAGCGAACGGTCGGACAGGTTGACCAGAGATCTATCTCGTAATTAGTTCAGTCAGACGATCGACTGGTTGAGGGCGGAGATAGTTAGACACGTGTCTCGGGGCAACATACGAGCGTGAGAACGGAGCCGAGTGCCAAAAGAATGGCAGGGAGATGACCCGACAGCATTTTGATTAGCGAGCGTGATACAAATTAGACAAATGAGTGTCGGTTGCGCGATGGCAGGCTGTAGGTAGAGGCGGCTGAACAGCTGATTTCTTGATGGCCCTAGGTAGATGGAGATGCTTGTTTGATGATAAGGTATATATCCTGATTCTCTCAACTTGAACGTGACCAAGAGTTGTCGGGCACACCGAAACCTTAATCAATCCCTTCTCTTGAGTAATAGGAGACTATAGTGGGGCAGGTCTTGGTCACAGAAACTTGAACAGCTTGTGTTGGTTATGTGCGTAGAACAAGCGTGGTGGGTTGTCAACTTGGAACTCCTTTGCTGAATCGCTTGATGTGAGCTATCACTTCGACTTCAATATTACGATCCCTTTTAACATTGTCTGGCATTCACTTGTCAGTTGCATTTAGTTGCGAAAGAAAGAGCGCTTTGGGTCGTCGTGGATCTCAGCAAGTGGGACATTGAATGCACTGAGTCAGGCAAGTTCACTATATTTGGCACAATGTTGTAGATCCTTGGCATGGAAGAGACGGGACGAACATATTCCAACTGCGTTGTCAACCGTAAACTCTATTTATATGAACTATCATGTTTAATTAACTGGCCCAGTTGCAGACTCAACGAGTCAACTATTGTTAAGCAGTCTTCGGTTTCTCCGATGTCAAAACGCTCTCTTGCTTGCAAAGATCAAGGAACCGATAACTCCTCCGCTGGGGGTGGTTGAGTGAGCTATATGATCTAGCTTTCTCCCCCAGGCTAGGCTTGAAAGAACCAACATCATTGGGCTCTAGTCTTTCGTTAATATCATAGCCACTAATAATGCGTCACTCGTTTTTTTCGTCTTTGCTTGGCTTGGCCACGCTGACGGCTGGCGCAGTACTGTCGCCACGTGAGAAGGACGTTTCCTTGAATAATCAGTGGAAGAACCACGACCGAATTGCGGCTTTTCAGCAACAAACGGCTGATGGCACCCCAGGTGACATCGAACTTCGTTTCAAGCCTTGGCTGAACGACGGTAGCGGATGCTTCCCGTATGCAGCTGTCGATAAGGATGGCTTCCACGGGTACGTATCCTCTGAACTTCTCTTGGCTAGGCTTCGTTCTCATCGATCCTCTCTCTAGGCGCGGCCTCAAACCTACGGGCAAGAGTGGAGGCGATTGTCGAGACTCTGCCAAGGGTCAAATCTACTCCAGAGTTGGAACCTCGAATGGGCGGCCGGCCGTTCTCTACTCGTGGTATCTTCCCAAGATCCAGACCAAGACCGAGAAGCACAGGCATTGGTACCTCACTACCGTGGTCTGGCTACACACTGAAACATGCAATGCCGCTGCTGGCAATTACGATATTGCGGGCATCAGCTATTCCACCGGTACCGAGACATACGACAAAGGCCTTACTTCGTCGACGATATTTGCCTCTGGAGACAGCGGCACCGGCGCCACAAACACGCACGCCATCGTGGGTTACGACGGCCAGGTCAACGTTTTCCCTTCGGCGAACAATGCTCAGTACGGACTCAGCCCGCCGCTGATTAGCTGGGATAGGCTATCGCCGGCAGCCACATCGCAGTTCAATGCCTTCCGTTATGAACATGCCCGCTGTCCGTTCACCGATGCCAACATTCAAGCCTCTCTTGACGCAGCTTACAACGCGGACTTTTATGCCAATCTTCCGGCCGAGCCTGACGCGAACTGTGGGATTATTGCGACCTCCACTACACCTTCAACACCAGAGGCTTCCTCCACGGGTGTATCAAGCGACCCAAACACTGACCCTGTTGAAGATGGACCAGAGATTCCTATCTCTTCCTTCCCGGCGGATCCCACTTACACACCTACCCCTTACAAGAGGCAGTAAGACAATAAACTTACTCGTAGTAGATATTATTCTTGATTGTAGGTAGAAGAATAGTCATACATGTACGTTTCCAAGGCTCTCGGTCTGTTCCTCCACAACATGTTTCTTTAGCAGCAGCCTACTTTACGAATGTCGACGATACATGATGATTAGCCTTCCATACTAGTACATCCATTCAGTCCAATTCGACTCATGGGCAAAATATACTTCGCTCTCGGGTTGGCAAAATGTTGATTTAAAAAGTCAAGGACACAATCGCGCAAATTACTGGGCACCTTGGGGTTCAGTTCAGATACAGACTTGCATTCAGATGCGTGATGTGTCCTTAAATCGGCGTGCACTGGATGCAGCCGTAATAGGGGATGGTAGCCCTGAAAAGATGTTGCGCGCTAGAAGAAGCCCTACGTGAAGCGCTGAAATTGGGTCCATTAGCGCGCGGGCCTCCTAATTCAAGTACCGGAGCCCCTTAAGGCCTCTGGTTTGTTACGATGTCACAATTCTGACATGATGTCCGATGCTGACATGAAGCTATCTACCTGTTTGTGGAAATTCTTAGCCACTGCATACGACTTTTCCGCTACACATGGGAGGACCAACCCGCAGGCACCTATGTCTACATCAAGCAGCGGCAATGTGATGTCGCGATTGAAGATCTGCTGTGATCCTCGGGCGGGCAGCCATCAATGAGAACACAAGACGGCGACGTCTTTGCCAGCCATCGCTCAGTACCTACAAATCTCTGTAATGGTCAGAAGCCATTGATACATGTATTTACGACTGAAAATGACTTTGGCTATTTTGAAGAGACAGACATTCGAAACGAGCCACGACTTCTGCTAACAGGTTTCGCTTCGCCATTCATCGCGAAATATGGCCAACTGATGTCAGGTTTTGAGTATTATGCCGGTTGATCATCGGATATGGCCATGCTGTCATCCATCTATGACATCAGTGACCTGCTTCTTTAGGCAAGTTTAGCAGTTGGACGTCGCCAGTGTGGATCGCTTTGCCAAACAGCTTGGCAGAGAGAGACATCGACACCGTCTGCTGCACCGTGCTAGTACCTATATGTAGATTGACTTCTTCACAGTTAGCAAAATCTCCTCCTCAATGCCAAAAAATAAGACGCACGCAATTAGTAATCCGACTTCAACAAAGTCGAGAGATGTGTTTGAGACTTCGAGTTGCAGGTGCCGTTGTGGAGTCTACCCGCGGAGTATCGGCGTTGGCGTTGCGCCAATTCCCCCAAGCCCATCCTCCCATATCGCCGGGCTTAATTGCGTCGGTGCCCCGCACCACGGCCATGGCATAAATACCTTAGTTATCAGAAGCTCATGATCTGCGAAGTCAGAAGTTCCATGCGGACTGCTTGAGCTCATCACTACATTCAGATTCATCTTAGTTACTTACTCTTACGTTGCAACTTTGACTTCGGCAAAAGACTTCTCGCCTTCATCATGTCCACGATCAAAGTTGGTGTTGTGGGATACGGCTTCGCCGCCAAGAGCTTCCATCTGCCCTTCATCACCGCCAACAATGACTATCAAGTGATCGCAATCCTTCAACGAGCAGAGGCTCCCGAAGACCTATCTTCAGCGGCACCTGGCTCCCACTGCAAAGTCGACTTTCCTAATATCAGGCACTATCGCACAGAGGAGGAGTTCTTTGCTGATCCTGATACGCAACTCATTGTTGTCGCAACACACACGGACACTCATGCTTCGTTTGCCGAGAAAGCCCTGCGAGCTGGGAAACATGGTATGCGCCGACCCAGGGCCCAAATTTCTCATTTTATGATATGAAATCTGACTTTCGCACATAGCAATCGCGGATAAGCCATTTGCGAGATCATCCGAGGAGGCAGACCGTGTTATCGAGCTTGCAGAGAGTAAGGGCCTGATTCTTTCCTGTTTCCAAAACCGGAGATGGGTAAGTAATTTCTTATTCATGATCACTTTCCCTCTTTTGTGTGTCTGCGCAGTTGCTGAGAAAAAAATTAGGATGGCGATTTCCAGACGTTGAGAAAACTCATCAAAGAGGATGCGTTGGGCGACATCAAAGAGGCTGAAATTCACTATGACTTCGAGTCGCCTCCTTGGCTCTCTGGAATGACGAAGAAAGAGTACACCCCCGGCGACGGCATGGCTTTTGGTCTCGGTATGCATTCGTTGAACCTTTCGATCGACCTTGATGAGGCTCTTCTAACTTCAACCTTGCAACCTCTAAGGAACCCACAGTATAGACCAGGCCGTCACGCTGTTTGGTCAGCCCAAGTCCGTAACTGGCTTCTTTAGAGCTCAAAGAGGCATCGAAAGCGAGGTCGAGGACTCTTTCACAATTATCCTGCAGTATGACGGGTCTCAAAAAGACCTTCTTGTCACTGTGAAGACTTCAGTCACCACGCCCATGTCGCAACAGTTGAAGCACTTCATCCGAGGCACCAAGGGATCTTGGCTTAAGGTAAGCACACTTCTGACCTCTTATCGGCAACGAGGCTCCTATTTACTTAACTATGCCTCTAGTTTCAACAAAGAAGCACATGCCCTCAAGAAGAGCAAATTGCAGAGGGCCGCAAGCCGTTGGAACCTGGCTTCGGCGAAGAGCCAGCGGAGGTGTACGGCACTTTGACCACGTACAAGGAGTTCAACAAGGACCAGAAGTTTGACGAGGCGACGAATAAGTTTGTCGGACGAGTCCCGACAATCGCAGGGCGGTGGCTGGGCATTTATGAGAACCTCGCAGATGCTATCAACGGTAAAGCCGAGTTGGAGGTTAAGGCGAAGCAGTCTCGAGATGCGATCAGAATTATCGAACTTGCAAGAGAGTCTCACAAGTCTGGAGCGACTGTTGCTTGGAAGTAGGGCTCTTCCCCTGCGGCTCTATATAGGGTGTACCATATCATCTTCTGTACGACACTCGGGTAGCTGTGGTAAGTTGGGATGGAGAACACTTCCTCGTACTATTATGGTATTGGTTTCTCAAAGAAAAGACAATGCTGCAGTGCCACCTAAGTATGACAACGTATTTCCTTTGTTGGAATTGAGATTGCCAGATATGCGAATGCCTCATGTGCAGCGATTAATGGCGTAAGAATTGACAAATGATCGGCCGCCTTGACTCCGGGGACCGGCCTCCGAGCTTCTCCGTGAAAGCTCAAAATGACGCACACCAGGCTGCATACTGCGGGCAGACACCAATCACAGAACCATACCGCGATTTAAGACGGCAGAATTCGGCCCCGGAGAGCCCACTTAAAGTCGAAGGCCATCACGTAACTGAAGCCGAGGGTGGCCAAAGTAGGAAATTGTAAGCACTCTGTGATCTTTTTTCTTCCACAGATCTGGGGTAATACGCGTTTACCCCGCGTTCGGCGGGGTACATGATCTATAGTCGATTGTCATGTAATGTGACCCTGGGCTACATGCGGGCATAATATCCACGGGGGCATCAAATTTGGAAAGCGAAATAAAGGTTTTGCTGGCTGGTTACTCGATCGGTCAAGTCGAACCACTTTGATTCCTGTGAACAAGATCGTATGTGGGCAGTAATCACCTCTCAACACAGTCATGATGGTCTTGGATCTGATGCTTGATCGGCTCAAGTTGCCTATCAAGCAGCTTTGTTGTTCATAAACCGATTCCTTAGTCCTGAAAGAGTATTTGTATCCCTCGGAGTTGGGAGGACGTATACGCTCTAAGGTTATATTTAACCTTACTTGCCTCGGGTACACAGACTTGCTAAATGCTAAGACCGTAGATCGAAACAAGCACTCACTTACGAGTGGTTTGTTGAAAAACTCAGACCTGAACTTGGTCTCACATCTGGCTAGTCTCTTCATCATGACTCCCGCATGGAAGCAGACATTCTGGCTGACTTACTTTCTTTTCTCGATCTTTGTATCTATGGTCTTTGCCAGCAAACAATGCGAGTCCTCTCGATATGAACACAAGCACCGTGTCTTTGTCCTCACGGATATGAGTAATGAACCAGACGACCAGATGAGCCTCGTCCGTTTCCTTACCTACGCAAATGAGTTGGACATCCAAGGCATTGCGGCGATAACTTCGACTTGGCTGCGGAACCGTACGGATGCCGATACTATTCAGGAGGTCATCCGAGGGTATGGGGAGGTGGTGGACAACCTCAACAGCAATGTACCTGCCGACGCTGTTTATCCCTCGGCCGAGGACCTCCTGGGCAAGGTATCCAGTGGCCACCCAGTCTACGGTCTTGCGTCCCTCAACCAGAACAACTTGAGTAGCGCAGCTGTCGCTCTTGTCCAAGCCGCAGACGAATCGAGTGACACCGATCCGCTGTGGGTGTCAGTCTGGGGCGGAGCAGCTGTTCTGGCTGAAACCCTCCAACACGTTTCGTCAACGCGCGATGTTGATGCTGTCAGCAAATTCGTTGACACTCTCCGAGTCTACTCGATTTCAGACCAAGATGACGCCGGACCTTGGGTTCGCGATCGGTTCCCCAACTTGTTCTACATTGTCTCTCTTCATGGCTGGAGCGAATACACGCAACCGACATGGATAGGCATCTCGGGAGAAGAGTATCGCCACTTTGATAAAGGCGGCCCAAACACGAAGATTGTCTCCAATGATTGGCTACAGAAGCACATCCGCATCGGACCTCTAGGTTCGCACTACCTCAACTGGACCTTCATCATGGAGGGCGACACCTCTGCCTTTTTATCCCTCGTCCAAAATGGACTTGGAGATATTGACAACCCTCAGTGGGGTGGTTGGGGCGGCCGATACTCGTTGCTAGACACATCTGCAGCCGATGGGGGCCGCAGGTTGTACAGCGATACTGCGGATTATGTTCGTGGCGCGAATGGGGAGGCGTTCTCAAGCAAGTACGCGACCATTTGGCGATGGAGAGAGGATTTTCAGCACGATTTTGCTTCCCGGATGCAGTGGACTGTCAACGGGAAATTTGGCGAAAATAACCACCAGCCGATCGCTGTTGTCAATGGCTCTTGTGGGCCGTTAAGTTTGGAAGTTGAGTACCAGTTTGGCGAAAGCCTGGTCTTTGATGCGGCCGAGAGCTGGGACCCAGATTCCGATATCCTGTCCTTTGAATGGTTCCATTATCGCGAAGCGACTGGCAGGGACTTGGAGGGTTTTACTATTCCCTTGGTCAGTCAGAATATGGACATCACAGACTTAGCTACAGATGGCAGCGTCGTGAGGATTGAGCCACTCAAGAATCAGGCAAGTCTTTATCTGTGTTATGGCATTTCGAAGTCTTTGATAACGAATGAGATTTGAGTCCAATGCTGACCTTGAATGTATAGACGATGCATCTCATACTCTCTGTTCGGGACAATAGAGATATGCCTTTAGTGACCTACAGAAGGATCATTCTGCAGCCCTCTTCGTAGACCACCCTCCGGTTAGACGAGAGATGGCCTATCTATGCAGCTCTAGTTACCTGGTCACATCATCTGAGCGCAATTTCACTCACTGAGAAAATGACCATGTAGCTTGGCAGCTGAAACAAAGAGCAAGACAATTCCTGAGCTTTTAAGTCCAAGTATGATATGCGTGCCGTGGCCTTGGAACCATCTTAACTTTGCCTTCGTGTTCACAGATTCGTATTCAGTGATTGTGCTAGCTATGTGGCTCCTGACTCAGTGGCCAAGCGCTGGCATTACTAGGTAGTGCTAATTGTTGGGCCGGACTGGTCATGGAGTAGGGGGCTAAGCCGAAGGGTCCCCCACTCAATCATCTTGGATGCTTCTGAAAGATCTTGCAGAATACACTCTTCTGCATACGCACATGAATTTTCATTCCACCTACCAAACGTAACTCTGATTGATAGCTGTCGCCCGATGCTTTCGTTCACGTAGTCGCAACGAAGAACTGTGTAATCTCACGGTAGAGACGCTGCGATGACAAAAGTCAAGCGTGGCCAACGCAAAAGAGCTTGGGCCCCTAAATCCAGAAACGGGTTCGCTGTGTGCAAGTCTGTTTTTCTTTCTGCCCCTTCCGGTACACTCAGTGCTCACAAGCTTACAGGAGTCAGTCGATGAGCATGACCTATGATTGCGGTGGTTGAAGATCTAACCTCTGTACTTATTCTAGAGCGAAGGGTCAAATGCGATGAAAACCTGCCCAGCTGCACATCTGAAGGCTATGCACAACTTCCAAATATCCCGGCCTAAACATAGCAGATCTCAATGCTGGGTTCAAATATCATCGTTCGTTTCCTAGCGACGCACATAATGTGGTGGTCCCAAAACACCTCGAAGTCCCCATCAGGCGAAATCCCAGCGCCCTCAACCCACTGGCGCTCAATGAACAGGAGGGGAGAGCGTACTAATTCTTCCAAAGTATTGACACCTTAACTCTTTCGAGCGCCTTCGGATGCGAGTTTTGGGGAAACTCGTTTTGCAGCTTGTCAACGCCGACAACGCCATCTTCCGCGCGACCGTTGCTTTGGGGCTTCTACTAGAGGACATGCACAACTGGCCGATCTCGTGGCCAGTGCCTCGAACAGCTCCGCCGACCGAACGGACGGCGATGGCTCTGCGGCATTACCAGATAGCGCTGCAGCAGCTTTTTGTCCCTCTTATTGTAAAGGATTCAGCAAATGTCATCTCCCTTGCGTCTGCAGGGGTATTCTCGTGTATTGAGGTGAGAATTCTGTCGCAATTGTTGATGAAGCATGTGTGATAGAATAATGCTAACATCTCTGCAGACACTGTGTGGCAATGCCCACAACGCCATGAAGTTGACCTCTTTAGAGACAAGCATCTTGACGCAGCTTGAAGTTCCCAGCTCATCCCCTGCAAACTCCGAAAGCCTTGCGCCGTTTGTATCCGTATTTGTCCGGCTGGACTCTTACATGAAGGGGGTTCGCAACGCGGATTCCCTAGTGTCTGATTCAGCTGGAAAGTCTCTGACAATCGAGCAGCTTCTCCAAACCGAGGATCACGTACAACCCAAGCCGCCCCCTTTCAGACACATGAGGCCATGTCCATCGGTATTCAGCAATCTCAGAGAAGCCAACAGACATCTCGAAACCTTGGAAAACCTCTGCCTTTTCGCAGTGGAGCAACAAGGGGGCCCACGGGATGTCCAAAGTGTGCAGACTCGGACTTCCTGCCAGAGCTTGTATCAGGAATGGCCAAAGGCCTTCAACGCCAGCTCCATCTCCACGGATGATGGAAATTCTCTCACGCTCCTTCATATCAGGCGACTGCACGTCTTTCTGACTCTTCATGGCCCAGAAGACACTGGCCATCAGTCTGACTGGGATTACTTTCTTCCAGAATTCATCGAGATGCTCACATATGCGGCGTCAGCAGTGGCCATGGTTCGTTTGAAGCATTCCGACGCATTGCTTCCAAGGAGAAGTGGCTCAGAGTGCACAACACGCAAGAATGGACCGATTATTGCACCTCGGAACATTTGGTCGATCTGCAGCAGTTCTTTGACTTCTATCTCAAGGACGAAGACAATGGGTGGCAACCTAATCCCCGCGTCCGCCTCGCTGTTCTTGATCCCGGATCCGAGGATACTCTGGATCGCGTCGTCGCAGATTGGCCAGTCCCGGGTCTCCAGTCGAAGGCTCTTTACCTGTATTCCAACAACTCCCTTAGCGAGTCCTCTCTATCCAACGAAGCCACCCTCAAATACAACAGTAGCTTGGCGTCCGGTGTTACGCTCGATTATCGGGTTCCCGAGACCATGGAGGTGACTGGGTACTCGAAGCTCCGTCTCTGGGTGTCCTCCCCTGATTTTACCGACATGGATATCTCCATCTCCGTCCAGAAGCTTTCCACCAACGGGACCGCATTTCCTAGCACCGGTAGCGAGAGTTCCAGCACGATCGGTCCAACTGATGCTCTCCCCGTCTCGCACCGTGAACTGGACATCAAGCGCTCCACGGATCTCGAACCGTTCTTACTGCACACCTCGGAGAGGCTTCTGTCGCCAGGCGAGATTGTGCCAGTGGACATCCCTCTTTAGCCCGTCGCTCTCAGGTTTCACGCCGGTGAGCTGCTCAGCTTGAACATTGCCCCGGCCTCCATCACCCCCGCCCAGGCCAATATCGGGTTTGGCACGGCAATCGTGCCTGTGCCTTCTACTGGAGGCACCTTCGAACCTGGACAGAATGCTTCGTTGATTGAGTTGGGAGGCGCTATGGACTCCAACCCGGCTTTTGTGAATGAGCAAAGGGTTGAGAAGCCTGTGAGCCGTAATAAGGGCATGCACTTCATCCATGTGGGCGGGAAGTATGACAGCTTTCTGTTGTTTCCAGTCAACAGCACTACCAAGGCGACGGAAAGTTGCTAGTAGTCTGGCAGATGCCTCTACCTTACGTCTTGAGTTGTGCCAACCAGGGAAATCAGTAACTCATAGAACAACCCGTTGTTCCCTTCTCAAGTACTTAGTACATGTAGCATATTTGGTAGTCTGCAAACGAGCTAGAAAGTTATCAAATACAAATACCATCGTTCCATAAACGCAATTGATATACGGTGAAAAATTAAGTGATAACGGCGGAGAAAGGAGACATTTCCAAAGACCTGACGTGGGAGATTGGGTCAAGTTGAGTTCACAGCCTTATGTTCCTCGTTTATATGTGCTTTCATTTGGAAGATTCGTGCCTCATCTATCTGAAATCTGGGAAACACAAAATCAAATATGTTTACGTACGAACATACAAATTCCCGCAATCTGCTATGCCACAATCAATTCATGAAGGTTTATGCTCCGTATCGAGTCATAGATTCGGGATGGATATGTCCGTAGATATCTTTCTCATAGAATTTCCCATACAACAGCAAGTAACTTCGAATTGCTGCAAATGCATATAGAACGTCTGGCTCCATCGGCGTTCACTCTTAAAAAGAGCTCCAGTGACAGAGACAGGGGTGCGATGCCATTCAATACGGCGCCTACCGTGATCTCTGGGTCGCGCCGCCATGTCCCGGTCCAGCATTGGTTAGCCCGACGGCCCCGATTCAAACCATGCACAGGCTTCCATGAGGTCCACTTCATATGGACTGGCGAGGGTTAGCCTTCCGCAAAGGAATTATAAAAGGCCGAAGGATATGCCCGATCGTCATGGCTGGTATACGGCGTACTTGAAAGAGTTGAATCTATTTTAACTTGGGGACCTTAATCAATACCCTTGAAAGATTCACAGGGGCCCGAATCCCGAAGTCACTCCGACCAGATCAAATGAGAGCTTGGCTACTTGTAAAGAGACGATGAGGCACTGCGAACAGAGAACTGCAACTAGACTCAAGAGCGATGCTCTACGTTAATAGATAAAGTGGCTATTACCCACACTTTGGCTGGGTACCTAGCTCGAGTGTTGAAGAGATTGAGCCATGGGGGACGACCAGAGTAGTCATCAGTGGCAAGCCACTCAGAAACTCCTGAAGAAGACCCTGGCTTCAAACCAACGCGTGTTAGTGAAGTGATATGTCCATGTCATGACTGGCACCATTTCGCAGTCATACACTGACGGAACATGGATTTCGAAGGTCCCGAGCCTACTCGCTTCACGAATGAACGACACGCTTGAGTCGGGCATACTCGCCAGTTTTGGATCATTCCCTCACCACTGCCATGACACGCCCACTTACCAAGCCGTTGAGAGCACGCCGCCAAGTAACTAGGCTCCTATTTTTCCACGAAACTAGCAGATGAAGCTCATTATTTATACTTTTTTACCACATACTTTTTTTTCTACCTCTTCATGGCGAGATGAGCTCTGATCCCGGGATCCCTGAGTCACCTAAGTCTGGGATGGACTCAAATATATGTCAAGTGTCTCTCCTGACAGCCTGCCAACCCTTGCGCCTCTACCCAAAAGCTGACCTGGAACACTGGCCAGATGCCCGGGAGCGGAGGATGGGGCGTATTTCTACCCATCTACATGGCTTGTGCTGCGATGACGCTAACCATGGCTTACTATAGTGCGTCACGAACCTCAAGGGTGGCTGCAAGACCTACTACTGGACGACCGACCTTCCCTATTACAGCGTAAGTTTACAATATTGCACCCTTCAACATGGTATGGGGCATGTACAAAGTCAAGTTGCTATTCAGTGGGCCTAGATCGCTCTTCTCATTTGGGTCGTACATAGCTGGAACATCCTATTTGTATCACAACTGGCTTGGTCTGTTTAAAGTGCTTTCCCCTCATGACTTACGCGACGTGGCAAACATTCGACTGGTATCCTCCTCGGTGGAACTTCAGACCTGAACGTTTTACGCCTCGACAAGTGATGAACATCCGCGTGCAAACGCAAATCTAGATGAATCGTGGGCAGAGGTCAACGATCACATCAACCTTGATTAGGTCCAAAGCTGGATTAACGGATACTTTCAAAGCTATACAATTATCTCAACCTTCCTATGTCTGAAACAAGTGAGACCTCACTCCTTCACAAGTTATGTTTGTGGGCTTGCGATCGAGGTGGTTCCTTCATCATGCAGCTTGGGCCATAGCAAGAACTCCAGCCCACGTCTCCTTCACAGTAGCTGAGATCTGACTTGCCGGAAGTGAAAAGCCGTAGGTTCCTCTGTCTCTAAGCTCAATGGTGTACGTGTACTTGGACTTGGCAACGCCGTGAACATAGTCGGTGCTATCGCCTGTGGTCGCGTACAGAGCACGGCAAGCATTGCCAATAGTGTAGCTGGTGCCGGAAACGCCACGAATAGCGGTCGCACCGCGCTGGGCCATGCTTTGTAGCGCAGCGTCATCGGGAGCGACGTAGTTGCAGTCATACCCATAAGCTTTATTTAGCCATTCGAGTCAGAACTGCGCTCTCACATCATCAATCGAGACGATGAACTTACGCCAAAGGATGTACTGTCCGTAGGAGTGGACATCGAGGTATAGTGTGATACCCCTGCTAGCAGACAGAGAGTCGATCTGCGCCTTGAGGCCCTTGATTTCTGGGGTATCGGCGGCGGCAGCACCCTTGTAAGTCTCGGCGCAGGGGCTCGTCGAAGCACCTCCGGTCAGCTCCCACTTATACGGCCAGTTACGGTTGGGGTCGCGACCAACGCAGGAACTGCCGGTGTTGGTCTGGCGATTTTTGCGCCAGAGACGGTCAGTGGACTGAGTGTAAACAAAGCCTGGAAGAATGATCAGAAGGAGTTTGTTCTTCGTTTACAGGGGAGGTTCGCCAGGAGCGCTCACCATCTGGGTTCACCACAGGAGTGATGTACCAGTCAAACTTATCAACCACGGCCTTTATGGCAGAGTCTGTTGCGTACTTGGTCAAAAGTTGCCAAGCCACATACTCCGTAGTCTAACATGATGTGTTGATTAGGACCACGCAGGTTGCAGTGAATGTATGTGGATGTTGTGGCTACCACTCACCATCGTGCTGATCCACTCGCGAGCGTGAACGGTGCCGTGGAGAACAACAGCCGGCTTGGACCCTTTTCCGCCGCTTCCCCAGATATGAATACCGGTGAGCGCTCGGCCTTGGAAAGATGAGCCCGCGGTAGTGACTTCAGATTGGCTTGGGAAGCTGCTCTGGAGGTCTCTCAGGAAAGTGAGATGGTCGGCATAACTGTGATAAGCAGTGAACCAGGTTTCGCTGGGGACTGCGGGATCAATGAGAATGAGACGGTATCAATTCGTAATGACGGTACGTGGACTCACCAGCATACACCGTTGCCACATCTTCATCCGCAAAAGCAGCGCCGACATCCTCGAGGAGAATCGTGGTATTCACAACCAGCTGGCTGATGGCATCGACATTGCTGGGAGATACGACGATATCGAGCTGTTCTTTGGCGCCGGGGTTCAATACAGTTGCAGCTAACTCATTAATTTGGTCGGCCAAATCCTCAGAGCCCTCGGGGATAGTGATGCGAAGACCCTTGAAGCCAGTATAGTCGACCTTCGCAGATTTCGGAACAGTCGCGCCCAAGGCCACAGGGATCAGGGCAACGGCTGAGATTAGCGACGCCTTCATGGTGAATGATTTGCAAATAGTGGTGAGGCGATGAGAAGCTTGGCATCGACAATTCGGAACTTGGCCAAGTATACGAAGCTGAGAGCCTCATCTTATAACTTGAGAAGCAAGGACGATGAACGGCTCGTGAACGTCGCTTAAACACCCGCAGCTTCCCCTCCTCTAGCAGACTATGATATGCCTCGCAGGTCAGTGGCATGGCAACATAAAAAGGGGAGGTGATAGCCTCACTAGGGAAGGACGTATTGAGCTGGTGTTACATCGACAGCTGCCAAGGCGGAATATGTCATGGCTTGGCACAGCGCCTTCCCGGATGAAGAAGTTGCAAGATGTCTTGGTATGGGAAACGACCCGTGATTAGGTAGCTATGCTCAAGCATTGCAGTTGCCATAGCCGCGGAGCTCAGGTGGACGGGAATTGACCATGAGCAAGAAGGTGGCACCATGGTATTTGAGTAAGAAAATAGCGACTTGCAAGAGACGGCGGGCGCCAACCTACACTCTTTCTTCGAGACATGTCCAGAGCCAACATGTTGCGTGTACCTTCCTAGTCATGCTGCTGAACCTGATACCATTCCATGCTCGCGTGGCAGGATAGTCTTTTAGTGAATATCACTTTGAAGGACCACAGAGAGGCTATGTGAAAGTAGATAGGCTTACTGCACGTCTAGCTCAGAAAGTCTATTAAATTTGTTCTGGGCGCATGGAGTCTACATATAATAAGAAATGAAATAAATCCAAATACTCGACCTCCTCTTCAAAGATACTTGAAACGTCGAGCAACAAGAAGAGACAGCAGAGCGAAGGCAATTATGCTGCCTAGGATTCCAAAGAAAGCGTTAAGGTTGTCAGTATCCTTCCAAGGGACCTTGACGTTCATGCCGAAAAGACCACAGACAACATTGAGAGGAACAATAACGGTGGCGATGACCGTCACCCGGCTCAAAAAGTCGTTCGTCCGGTTGCCCATGTCAATGTTGTCAATCGAGAGCTGCGCCAGGTAGTTGCTGTGCGATCGAGACAGCATGGTATCGAAGTGGACAAGGCTGTGCATCATCGTCACCGCGTGATCTTGGATATCGCCAAGGTAAAGGGCAATGTCCATGTGTGGCGTCACATCGAAATCTTCAGTGCATCTCTTGGTGAAAGCGCGAAGCACGTCCGCCTTCCCGCCGAGCAGACGCATAAGACTCATCACATTCTTTCGGGTGTATCCGATCTTCCGAAGAAAGGCTTGATTGTCATCCACTCTCGTGATGAACACCTGGTCCTCGATCGCATCGGCCTCGCGTTCGATCTCATTGATCGCTGGTCCAAAAGAGTCGACGATATCGTCGCTGCGCTGGTGTCAGATGAGGTTCATTACAAGAAGAAACTTCCTCGAGGGACATCTGAGGCGGCTTTGACTTACATCAACGCGTAGCAGATCCAGTCGCTACTGAGAGAAACTTGCTCCTTTAATTGCGAAATCCGGAATCGAACCCTCGATGCATGCGAGTTTGCAGTGAAGCTGAAGCTGAGTATTCCCTCTCTAAAGACTACCGCATAAACATTAAACGGATGGTAATCTTTCTCATTGTCTTCCTCAACGACGATGAACGACCTGAAGCAGGCAAAGTAGTACAGCGGGAAGAGTTCAATCTTTTCGCGACTTTCTTGGTGGATGATATCCTCGATGGTAAGTGGATGGATCCCAAAGGCTTTACAAATCGTCCAGACCTCGCTGCCAGTCGGGTTGTTCATGTTAAGCCACCAGACACCATCGGCCTCTGCCTCGGGCATCTCAAACAAGGACCTGATGCTCTCGCCTGGGAGGACGAGGTCGCCGAATTCCGCCGCATGGATAGTTGACTCCAAGGCCGAGGAAAAGTAGTTGAAGCGGCTTTGTTCAATGTGCTGGCTGGCCCTCGGGAGCGGTTGTTGGGGTGCTGTCGTCTCCTTCTCTCCCGCGATGGAAGCTGCCTGAGATGCAACATCGATAAAGTCTCCATCAGAGGTAAACATGCGCGTAGCGGTCGGGATGGAACTATCCGGGAGATTGACAAACTCGGAACTGCCAAACTGGTCGCGATTCTCAGCGTCGATCAAAGTCTCCAAATAGTCAAAGTCGATGTGGAGGCCATCCTTTTGGCTGTTGTCGAGCTTGGTGTCCTCGGTCTCGGGAGATGAGTTGGGTTTCGGCACGGACAAAGAGGGTTCGTGACCACCGTTTTCAAGAGTCTTGCGGCTGTGGAAGCTACGACTGGCGCTGTTGGGATATTGTTGAGATACTCGAAGGCCATAGTCGTCGCTACTCTCAGCCTCGGCCTGAGGTCTGCGCGAAGAGGCCCTCGGATCATGCGCTTCGACATCCTGTCCTCTGCGGCGCGCATTGGCAAATGCCTTGACGGAATTGGGCGGCGACGCCGTGCGCCTCGACTCCATGGTAGGACGTCTGCTCAGAGGCCGCATGGTTGGGGATTCGAAGATGGCCATGTTTGCTAAGTCGCGGGCCGGCCCTCGTTCGGGTTCTCTTCCTCGAGGACTCGAGATGCTTTCCACATGCCGGGAGCCTCCTTTGGGACTCAACAGGGTTGCATCTTCGAGTCCCTGGATGGACCTGTTGTCTTCCTTCTGCGACATGACGTTATGTTCTCCCTTCTTGGATGTGATGGAAGGTCGAAGAGGTTCTAGTGCCGCGCCGAGGGTATGAATCTTGTCCAATGTGTTCCTTCACCGTACGTTCGAGTGGTGTGCTCGTAGGTATCGCTCCTTCGTACGCTTTGCCATATCCTGGCAGATGTTGGGATCAGAGTAATAAGGTGATCGAACTGACTTGTGGTCGTGAGATCTGGAGAAAGCGGTCACCATCCCAATAGTTTGAGGAAAAGTCCGTGATCAGTGCAGCGCTGTGCTGTGACGATGTTAAAGGAATTTGGGAGTCGGAGAATGAAAAAGCCACCGAAAGCACCGATTCAATGACGATGCGTGTTTGAAGATGGGATGAGGACAAGGACGGGTAATATGAAGATTTTTGAGACCTACTCGGCTACTTTAGGTAGAGAAACTAAGAGAGTGCCCGGCGCCCAACCGAGCAAACAGTTCCTCGAGCGACATCACGGGCACCGCCTCACACAGGCGCAGTCATAACACAACTTTCCCCATGGGGCTGCCTCTTTTTCCTGTGCGGTATTAATGTCCAGCTTTCACTGCCGGATGAACTAGCTTATCTGCATGAGAAAACCGAAAGCTATATCATGCACACTCGAAAGCCGCAAGTCTCGGGAATTTTGCGATTCTTCGAGAAAAATAGGAATAGTAATTAATCTGTTGCCGTCATAGCCGCTCTCGCATGCGACGTAGAACTCATCCAAAGTTTTTGACGCAGGCCTCCGCGCCACACAGCCCCAAACCTCCCAAGCTCGATTAGGAACAGACATCAAATGCCTCATACTGGATTGGGCACGAGCGGGCGCTTCGGCCCCCGGGAGCGTGGAATAGAGATTGTCGCATGGAATATTCTCTCTCAGTTTGCAAGAGCAAAGGCCGCGCTACCGATGCACCCCGTGATCAGGTGCTGATGCACATCAGTGAATTGTCGCGCAAGCGCGTCTGGGCACCATAGTCAACACGTCGCGATCGTGAAGATCTGAATGAGCGGTCACTTATTGGGACAAGGGATCTAGAGCTTAGACTCGACTTACACACCCAGACTGGTGGGTGGGAACACGCGACCGATTCTGCAGTAAGACGACGGATTGGTGTCTAGCTCGAGGCCGGACTGAGAGCTGCCGGGAAACTACGACTCATCGCCCCTCATAATAAGGCTTGCTAAGTTTGTTCCTCGGCCACCTCTGAGTCTGAAGCAGTGAACCACACGGACGGTGACATCTTTTCTGTATCGGCTCCGAAGAAGGTGTTGCCGAGCTTAGTCTCGTTCAGACAAGTGCTGCTTGACAGGGACTCGAGCTCTCACGCAGCGTCACACTACTAAATAGGCTCAGGTACTGGAGTGTCTTCAGTGGTCAATGCTGGACGCCCGACGCGAAGCGCTGCATACCGTCATCAAGGGGAGGCGACAACGAGGGAGGAATTGGAACAGACAAGAGACAAAATTGATACTGTAAATAGCCGACTTGTTTGGGACATTGAATCTCTTCTACTAAGTGAAAGTCTTTGGCTAATGACAGCAAAATGCAGCATACTTTGCAAACTCCTCGTCTGCCAGGAGTTGCTCCATCTCGTCAGCGAATAAGCTAACAAGCAACTCGATACCCCCGTGACTCTTCATCGGCAATACCATACAAAGCCTAAAATTCGCATTAAAGGCATCCATCAAGGGTCGCAGCGACTCCGGCTTGCCATCATTGCCAAACACATGGCCGCCAAAGTTGATCTTGTCCAACGGCAGCAGCAACACTGACGTGATCATGACATCAAAACCGTCAAGTCGAGTGAATGCATGATTTAGCTTCGTGTAATCCGGAACTTCGCGCATGAGGGTGAACGCATCCTTCACAAGGCCTGGATTCACCTTGGCCGCCTGTGCCCGAATTCGTAGAGCGACATCGCGTAAGCTTGTAGTCGGCGACGCGAGCTCAACCACCCGCATCGGAACTTTGTTCACAATAACAAGATTCCCAGCATACGATGACGGAAGCTCTGGGTCAAAATCCGTGCGACCGTCGACGGGAGATTCTAAGTATGACATTTCGTCCGCCGGCGCTGGCTGGCCGGATGCGATGGCCGCTTTGTATCGCGCTTTCATGAGAGCGCGCCAGAAAAGCGCCAGAAGGGCATCATTGGCCGACAGCCCCGTCCCGTCATGACTGTCATCTAAAACATACTTCTTCAAGTTGTTGAAGTTGTCCGGGGAGATGTAGAAAATGCTAGACTCCATAGTCCGAAGCGGGGCCGTAGGTGGGGCCGTAACAGTAGCCGCTTCCTCCTCCGCATCCGGCGGTTGGAAGCCGAGGAAGCCCCATGTATCGCGTGGGATCTCGGCAACAGGCTTGGCAGGTGTCTTACTCCACAGTCGCTCCAGAAGCGTGCGATCGAAACTCTCCGGGGCCAGCCAATTGCATACGTTGACGCCCGGCTGAGCCAGGTTTCTGCAGTGTTCTGACCACGCACGCATCGCCGTGACCATACCAGTCGCGTCGCTAGCGGAATGGTGGAATCCCGTCGCGAGAATGCATCCCCCATTGACGAAGTTTGCTTGCGCCAAGAAAACGTCGGCACCGCCCGTCAAGTCTGGCACGAATGGGGCAGCTAGGACGAGCTCGTCGTCGAAAGCAGAGAACTCGAATCCTGCATCGCGAAGATCCTCATAGTCAGGCAGTACCTGAGAGAGGTCCTTGAAGGCAAGCTGTCGGGGAGTTTCTTCTGTGGTGCTTGGACTGTCTCGGTCATAAGACATTACAATATGCCCTGGTCTCCATCCGATATCATGCTCCTTGCGTGGGTAAATTCGACCATTGAGGAAAGGAAATTGCAGCAAGGTTGAGTGAAGACCAGCCTGGAGGTGTGAAAATGCCTGTTTGAAGCTGATGCCCGGTTCCAGAGGTAGATAGACAATGAACTTGATGTAAACTCTTGGTGGAATGAGATCGAATACGCTGAGTTGTGTAGTGACCCCATCCAAGCTCTCCTTCTCTGCGCTAGTCTCGGCATGGATGACCGTCTTAGTGTATGTGTTGGTAGCCATGATAATTGAACTTTTCTGTGTATGTCACGAAATGAAGATTTGCGTTCTCTCATGAACCACAATTCATCTCAATGGCATCACTATGAGCTTATGGTGCAGCATGGTACTTGGCTTACCTACGTCCGAGCCTGTGTACCATTACCTCAGCAAGAATTAAAAAGGTCTTAAAAAAGTCGGGGCTGACCAAGTCCGTCCCGGAACAGCCCAATGGGGAAGTCAAGCTTGAACTCAATTTGGGCTACTGACTGAGAATTTCGGGCTCAGTCGGATCAGGTAGACTATTTTGGAACTAAGTACCTACTGGCGAAGGTTGCAGACTTTTGTGCAAATGTTTGTTGTAGATAGTATCGGACTGAAGATCATCTGCTACAGCTTAGGAGATGTTTTCAGTCGTGATGGACACATGAAGGAGCACAAACATGGGGTGTAAATTGGATTAGAATGATACCAGAGGGAACGAGACGAGACCTGCTCAACCTCATGCCTCCTAACTAGCGGGCCACTGTGTCCTCCGCACTGCTCTAGCATAGAAATTCAATGGCCTAATGACAATGAACTCAGGATCGTACACCACGGCTTCAGTAGACGCATCCTCAAAGTGATAGCGGTAAACCAACTTTGCCATGACACTCTTCACTTCAAGAAGTGCGAGGTTGTACCCCACACACCCCCTGGTCCCTGCCGCGAATGGAGTATAGGACATCTTGTGCCGGCCCTTTACCTCCTCACTGTCCCATCGATCGGGGTCAAAACGTGTCGGATTATCCCAATGCGCTGGGTTCTTATGTAAAGAAGGGAAAGTTGGAATAATGACGGAGCCTTTGGGTAGGAAGTACCCGCCAGGAAGTACGATATCTTGCTTTGCGTTTCTCGCCGTTTGGAAAGACGGATTGTGCATCCGCTGCGTCTCCTTCACGAATTTGTCGAGGAACGGCATCTCAGTCAGCTCATCATAGCTCCACTCTTTTCTAGGAGAAGCCCCATAGTTAACAAGTTCCTCGAGCAGACGCTGCTGATTTCCGGGATATTTGACCAAAGCATAGATGAGCCAGGCCAGGAGCGAAGAGGTCGTCACAAAGCCAGCTCCGATCATGATGACGCAATTACTCAGCATGATCTCTTCGGGCAACTTCTCCCCCTTCTCGTCGGTGGCCCGGCGAAGGTAGTCAGCGACGCTGGTAGCGCGTAGTGCAGCGTCTTTCATCGGCAGATCTCCGCTGAACTTGACTGAATCCTCAATGCCCTTAGCAACGCCATCCCACAAGAGTTGTCTGACTAGTTTGAGTCTCTTTGGCGTCCCGAATGGTAGGTATCCATACCAACTTCCACGCAAAGAGGTCTTCTTCATGAGCGAAAGATACTCGCCGAGAAGCCGAATGGTCTCATGAGGCTTTATGTCAATCGAGTCAAAGTGACCCAGGTCCATGCCAAGAATGACCTTCCAGATGATCTCTCCAGCCATCTTGAATGTGTAATGATAAACATTGAATGCAAGTTCCTTCTCGTCGAGCTCATCAAAAACGTTGAATGATCTCTCGACGCAAGCTAGAACAGTTGGTGTGTAGTGGCGTACTGCCTTTGGCGTTAAGCTGGGCGGAATAAACTTGTGCGCTAATTTGAATGCTGGCGCACCACTGTCGCAAGTAAAGAGCGACTCGTTATTTCTCATGTAGTAAAGAGGGTGGCCGGGATCTGAGGTAGTCTTGGTGAAGTATTCCCCTTCGCGGAGAACTTCGCGAGAGACATTGGGATCATTGGTGAGATATGTAACCGTGCCCATATTGACGGTCTTGATAACGGGCCCATACCGGTTGAAGAGGCGATCATAGTTCCCGAGTGGATCTGGGTAGAGTTCGTAACGGTTGCCAACGTATGGCAATGGCTCTGGTCCCAACGGCTCTCTGACGATTTCGCCGTTCACCCTGACTTGTACTGGACCATCACTTCTCTCAACTTCATCGATAGAAGTGAGGACATCTTTGCGATGGTAGAAACAGATAGCTTCACAACAGTTAGTGCCCAAACTGTTGTGGTACATGACATTCACTGTCAGGTTGAAGACTCACAATCGGAATCAGAGACTGAGAAAATGCGCGCAATACCAGATCTGAGTTCTTGCATGCTTTTGATATTCGGCATATTCAAGGTCTGGCATCGCTCATAGGAGCCATGGCCAATGGTAAATTGCTGCTGGAACATTGCGGAGAGCTTCAGTCGAATCCTGCAGGCGTGGTTGGAGATGGCAGGTATACACGACGTGGTTCCCTGCAAAGCAATGAGACCGACAATCATAGGGTGATTTGAGAAACAGTAAATCTTTCTATGCTATTCGAGAACGTCACGGGCTCGAAGCCTGTCAATACACACAGTACCGAAGCTGTCGAGACTTCCATTCCCATTGTCGGCCCTTCCGCCCCCCCCCCCCTCTTCTAACTGGGGTACCCCAGTGAATATCGAAAAGACAGATCCAGAAAGAGATGCCCGAGACCAATTTGGACCTATTCACATTGACAAATCCCCGGACGTATCCCTGCTTGGGTGGTCCCGATCCCGATTTGGGCAGTTTTCACCATTTTTGGCGACAGCCGAAAACAATTATCGGTGGGAGCTCAAGGGACCAAAGTTGAGAGTTGGTGAGTTTTGCAGCAAATGGCCCAGCTGAGGGACTAGTATTGAGCAAACTTGACCTAATTTACTCCATGGAACTATTGACACTGTAGCCCATCATGCAAAGATTCGGTCGGTCAGATTTGTCCAAACATCACGAACTTGATGACTTATGGGTGTCAATCCGGGGTAAAGGTAAGCAAAATTTTGAACATCCACTATTATCGGAGCTGATTTTGGATCATCCAGTGTACGACGTCACCAAATATGCCGATGATCATCCTGGGGGCATCGAAGTCTTGAAGGACGTTGCGGGATATGACGGCACTGAAAGCTTCGAATATGTAGGCCACTCAGAAGATGCATACCGGACGCTGGAAGAGTTCCAAATTGGGTTGCTTGTCGACCATGTAAGTCCACAAGAGCGGAATGGGAAGGCGCCTATCACTGCTGACAAGTCTGCCTTGTAGGAAGATGGCAATGACCTCGGTCAAACAGCCACAGTCTGGGATGCCCAACGGGTTCAGATTGAAAGGCCTCCAAACTCGAAGCCCATTTTGATTTTAACAGCGACGGCAGCGATTTCTGGATTGTTTGTGATTGGAAAAGCAGGTCACTGGCTACCAGGAAACAAGGACGCTTCGTATAGAGAAGGTGGTATCTTGCATGAAGGGCATGATTTTTCCGCTTGGACTGGGCTATGGTTAGGGATAGCACTTACGACGATGATAGGGGTAAGTGGTTGTCTTTACATGTACACGAGATTCACGGAGACCTTGGAGTACTACAAGGAAATCTGGGAGTATCCTTCATACTCCGGCTGCAAAGTCAATCGAGCGGGTATTTGAGGGGAAGACTAGCATTCATATCAAGGTTAGATATTGAAACATCTCCCACCACTGACGGATTACAAATGACTCGTAGGAATTTGGCGCCAACTAATGACCCTAGCTACAAAGACCTGGATACCCTCCACCAGAACTCAGCTTACGCGAAGTCAGCGCACCAATCTCGCGGAAGAAAACTTGAAGATGCACACTTATTTTCTTGGGTTAAGCTTGGTGGGCTACGACTCTTTGTGGGGGCGAATGATTCGCTGCGGTGTAGCGAGAGAGATCGGGAAGGTGAAGCAGACGGGAATATTCCCCAACGGCGACATGCTTCGAACCAATTTCACCGGCTTCCAGATGTTTGACAAGCTGCTCATTCCAGCAGTCATCTTTTACAACAACATTCTTAGCAATGGCCTACGTGCAGACCGTATGCTGCTGGTCAGCCTTTTTACCACTATGCAGACAATGTCGCATTGTATGCTTGTCTTGGGTTGGAGCCGGGGCAAAAGATGGCCCTGGACGAACATGTAAGTGCCAAGAGATGATCGTACCCAGTCGCATGTATTCATGCTAACCTTTCTGTGTGCAAGTGAGCACGTATTTTGGGGAGTCTTCAACCAGGCGTGGGGTGCCGCGGCTGTCTATCCTCTTTACTGCTTCGCCCATGTCCAAAGGTTCTTGGAGGAGGAGAAAGACCAACCAAAAGACCACGAGATTGGTCCTTCAAAACCGGAAGAAGCCTTTGCTCTAGTACCAACCGCGATTTTGGGAGCAATTACACCCGCGATGCTTGTGTTTCCAGCATTTACTACAACCTGTTTATCAAACCAAAGACAAGGACTGATAGCTTTATATCGCTTCACTCCACTCGCACTCACATTTGTCCATCCTTTATTCGTCTGGATTCAGAGCAAAATTTCACGGTCTCCCCACTTGAAAGTTAAACAACCCACATCGAAGAACTTTGTCGCAGCATCTTTGCTCATTTCGGGGTCTACTGCCGCGGTGGGGCATGTGTGGGCGTTGGCATGTTCAGAACACGGGATGCGTCGGACATTCGTGCCCGCTGCCTCCATCAACGTAGCATCCCCTTCTGTCATTGCTGATGGTGCTCGAGATTTTCTCCAACGGGATATCTTCATTATCACGGCAGCTTTGGTTCCGATGACTGATCTTATCCTCAGATCATCTCGCTCATCCAAAAGGCTTCGCAAGCAGTATAAGTGGTTCCGAATTCTGGAAGACTCTTTCTTAGTGAGAATGACTATTCTTACTCTTGCAAGCGGCTTATTATCACCAGGCGCGGTTCTAGCTGCTGCCTTGGCGATGAGAGCTTACGAAACATAGCGGCTGGATTTATCGACGTTCCGTCACATCTACTTCAATATGTTACAATCGGTTAGTTGGTGGTAGTAGAGAGAGTCTATGAGCTTTGCTACAGTCAATGGGTCGTTTGCAAAAGACAATAAACTAAGGCAGATGAGGTCATATTATTTCTGAAAGCAAGCTGTTTCTCTGCGAGTCTTTGTATATCATTCCTGTTCGACGGATCACGTTGATGTGGCATGGATGCAAGAGGATGTCGATCACTATGCGCCTTTCTTCCATGAACTCAGTGCCCTACTTTTTCGTCGTGAACTTGCTTTTCCCTTCAATATCTACTGCCAACTTGGACAGAGGTGAAGGGCTCAATAACTCAAACACTGATACATCGCTCTGCACATCACGGAAGATGCGATTCCGAAGCTCAACGGCCTTCAATGAATCAACTAGGTGGTATGTCAGCATGATCGGTAATCTCTACCGGATTGAAATTTGATAGGCCTGTGATAGCATACCTCCAAAGTCATAGAAAGCTTTTTCCGTGTCAATGTCTGTTGTTGCTATGTCCATGATCTGTGCTGCGTAGCCTCGCAGGACTTCTTCCACAATACTCACCGCATCTTGAGTATTCTCCGCTTGAGCAAGCCGTTCGGCGGGAGTTTCCTGTTTGCCGAGAGAATCTGTGCCATCCATCAAAGTATGACTGACTCGGTGGCTGAACTTTGGGTCCTTAGTCCATCCTGCCGATGAAGGACTAACGGGCATTGAACTACCAAGGCCGAGAACTATTTGTGGCTCAATGAGTTTGCCGTCTGCTGTCCGACCTCGCATGGCAGCTTTAAGGACGGCATCAAGCTCTGACTGGGTCGTCTGTAAACCATCCCACCGATGCTCGTACATCTGGAAATAGGCATCCATATCAAAATCACCCGTGAAGTGGGCCGAGTCGGTGACAAGTCCGACATCAATTGCAGTTGCGGCGAGGCCCTGGCTTCGGTGGAAATGAGCAAATGCGTCTTCGAATGTGTTCCCTGCGGCATAGTTCGATTGCGCGGCGTTTCCAATGACGCAAGTGATTGAGGACAAGAGAATGAAGAAGTCCACGTCTCGGGGAGTGGACTCATGAAGGTTCATTGTCCCCTGGATCTTGGGCCGAGTTGACCTTTGCCATTGATCGTATGTCATATTCTCAAAGATTGCGTCCTGGTAAGCTGTTGTTAGCACAGTGCTTTCGAACCAATATGTGACCTCTCCGTCAGAATAACTTACTTCAAGCACCATTGCACACTGGATCACGCCTCGAATGCGCCGCCCTTGCCCCTGAAGATGTCGAACTACCTCATCAACTTGAGATGAAATTGACACGTCACACTTTAATGCATCAATGGCCAGGCCACGTTGACGGAAGCAATCTAGGTCGGCTGAATTGTTCTTTCCTCCTGACCGAGAGAGAAACACGACGTGTCCAGCACCATGATCAAACATCATATTCGCAATCTTGAGGCCTAGTGCACCAAGACCTCCCGCGAGGATATAAGTGCCATGGTTGTCTAATTGTAGCTCAGGCAATTTGGCATGACGCAGTAGAACTTGGGCGTGGGTGTCAAACTTTAGGATTATGTCGCTAGGTGCTTCGCCACCATCAATCCGTGACACGATGTCATCAACATCAGAAACCGATTTGACGGATCGAGGATCCGGCGGAATGAGGTCTTCAGTCTCAAGGAGTTCACAAGTCTCGTCAAAGAGGCGTTTGGCAAGCTTCGGCTTTGATTTGAAGAGGTGAGACACGTCCAAGCTCACGAAGGTGGCGTTGTGGCGCGAAGCAACCAGGCTGAGAGCGATTCCAGATGCTCCGGGCTCCATTGAGATGAAAGTCCCGAAGTCGCAGAGACATTCGATCCAATTAGGGTCTATCTCTCCAGGGTGACAGTTGAGTATAACATCCACTCCCCGATTCTGAGTCTGACGAAGGATCTCGGCCACGCAAGAATCACAGTCGTCATCATGAACGTGACCCTGGTCAACTCCCATCTCCGTTGCAGCGAGATCTGTTGCGTTGGAAATCTTCACAGCAACAAAAACTTCTGCTCCTATTCCTTGTGCTCGTCGGATCGCTGCTCTGCTGAATGGGGAGTCGGCGCCACGTATAAGAACAGTCATGCCACTTTCGAGTCTCGCGGTCTGTATTAACGCGAAACCCGTAGCAAAGAACGAGTAGTACGTTGTCAAAACTTCTTCGGGCGGTAGACTTGAAGATATTGATCGAACCAACGACTCGGGAACGTGAACGCTAGTCCTGCATGGCCCTGAATGAATGGCGATGACGCGTTGTCCCACTTTCGTAGTCATCTCCAAAGATGGCGTCGCGGATACTGTTCCAACAATTGCAAAGCAAACAGTATTGCCAGGGGTACCTTCAGACACTGGTGTGGCCCGCGCGAGCGCGAGCTCAACCGTAATCTCAACATCGCCGTCGAGAAGAGGCGTAGGAGACTCTGACTCATTAACCCAAACAGACTCGCTGCCTTCTCGGATCAGCGTCAAATTCTTTCTGCCGTTTAAAGTCCCCTTCTCCGACCCGAGAATTCTTTCTGAATTTCGCAAATCTGCGTCCATGCTTTCATCTTCGACGAACCTCGGCACAAACACTCTACCATCGAATTCCGCGTATTCCATGTCATGCCGGGCAGAGCCCTCTTGTGTAGAGTCACACCAGATATTAGAAATGACACTAGCAGTGTTGCTCGCGCTTAGGTTACTGGCTCTGGACAAATCAAGATGTTGCAACTTGACTTGAGAATACTCTGTACGCATGACCCTGAGTAGGCCTTGAGTTGGTGCGAACTCCAGCCCCTCTTTCCAACACTGCATGAGACCACCGCGAGTGATCCAGAGTATTTGGGAGGCATTGGAAACCAGACGCTTGAACGTGTCAAAGCTCTGCGCGTCCCAGTCGTATACAAGCGGTGAATCGACCTCTAGTAGAGAAATGATGTATTTTCCTTTCAAACGATCCACGTCTGACATTGATGCCAAGGTAACTTTCCCGCCGAACAACTTCAACTTCTCAGTCAGAATGTCCACAAGATGCTTGGTTGCTGGAGGGGGATCTGGCCTGTGCAGCAGGAAGACTTCAGACGGTAAAGAGTCAAGTGACGAAAAAGTTGACTTGTTTACGACAACGAGTGTCATTTTGCTGGTTGTATCCGACAGGAAGATTCTCGGCTCCATTTTTGCTATGAGGACCATCGACTCATCATCGTGACTTAGTGTTGAGCTGAGGTGATCCAAACCCGCCAGGCAGAGATACCCCGTCGATCGTATGAGATCTCGCAGTGCGGGTAATGTCGAGCGGCCAAAGGAGACATAGTCATGATGATTTGACCTTATGCTCACAATGAAGTCAAAAGACTCACTCGAGAATGGAGGTTGCTCATGGGACATCGGGTTCCAAGTCCGAATCTCTGATAGTCCATCTCTGGTGGGAGACAATTCTCCGGCAAGACTGTCAGCCGCCTCCGAAGTCGTTACGATGTGAAGTTTCCTCTCTTTTCTGCGTGTGACTCTCTCAAAGATATCGAGTACAGCTTTTAGGAAATGACGAGAATCATCCGAGGCATCTTGCATGACGACAAGCATCTCGTAGCCTGGTCTCTTATGATGCAACATATCCAGCAATTTTGCTAGAGCCGTCAAGACCTTGTTATCACAAGCAAGCTCAACAACTTTGCCGCAATGATCTTGGTCCGTGTCAAGAAGAGATGCAGAAGAACGAATGAAGTCGATGTCCTCCTTCCATCTCAATTTCGCGCAAACCTTTGTCGCAGCCTTGTCGCTTGAAGGCGAAGAGTGTTGTGAAGATGTCACTTGTCTCAACGCAAAATCGCGGATGATCTCCAGGTCTCGTCAGACACGATCAAGTCACCGGAAGTCTCACGGCCGTCGCTTCGAAGACGCTTCGCGTACCCACTGAACACACCACCCTCGCCCTGAGGTAGATCTGCAGCAATGTACATGTGCTTCAACGTGTAAGGCACCGCAGCGTCCTGAAGGGGCTTGCCATCGGAAAAGGCAATGAAGAGTAGATGGAAGATGGCATCCATGGTAGCCGGGTGTATCAGATGGGGGTACTCAAAGTCGAAAGGCATGGAAGACTTGGTGTCTGGGATGCTGATACATCCGTGGGCGCAGTGCTCGCCAGTGACTGCACCCGCTTGAAACACATTTCTGAAAGTTGGCCCGTACTCAACTCCAACAGACTCAAGCTGATCGTAGAAGTCTTCCATTTCAATTTCATGGGAGTCTTTGTGTTTCAGGTCTTTCCAATCGCTGGTCAAGACTCTCCATTTCTCCTCCGAGGGTGCTGCAGAATACTGCTCATCTTTTTCGTACTCCAGGCTCACCGTTCCATGACAGTGCTTGGTCCACGAGCCTTTCGAAAGCAAAGAGTAAACAGCGAATTTCCAAGTGGATGGAAGCGCTTCGTCTGGTCTGAGGCTGACTTCCGTCTGGACACCATGTTCTCTCGAAGGTACGACGAGACCACGCTCAAATTTGAGGTCTTGGAATCCGATGCCCTTGAGTTGCCTCGAGTTGTCTTGTAATTTGCATGCAGCTTCCAAGGCCATTACAATCATGCCAGCCGCAGGGTAAAGCACGGTCCCAGTAATTTTGTGGTCTTCGATCCAGGGGTTCTCAGAAATGCGGAGATAGTTGCGCCAGCGGGGCTCCATGGGATTTTGCAGGTCGACTGGCACCCCTAATAGATCGGTGCGAGGACCACCTGGGAATCTGGCTGATTGGGCCATCGCGGACTCATGCCAGTAGCTCTTACTATGGTTCCAAGGATAAGATGGTAGGTCAGGCAATGAGAGTGGTAAAGACTCTGGATAGATGCAATTCACCCGCAAAAGGTTTATGCTATGACCAGAACTCCATAGCTGACCGGCTAGCTGTAGCGCCGTCATCTCTGCATCCTTGTTCCGGACAATGACGGAGAGATATGGTGCCTCTTTTGCGGGCTTGCTCTGGCTTTCCTTTACAATTTCGGACACTGGACTTTGCAAAGCCCCATGAGGGCCAATCTCGATGAAGGCGCTCCACTGAATTCGCTTGTGACCTCGACTCTGTGCAGTCTCTGGCGTGTGCTCTAGTAAGGCGGTCATCGCTGGCGAGAACCGAACCTGCTCGCACATATTCTTCATCCAGTACGACGCATCTAGATCCTTGGAGGTGACGGTACCGCCAGTGAGCGACGAGAACATTGGGCAAACTTGTTCGGCTTCGTCCAGAGGGATGATATTGCCCATGTTGTTGTGGTACTCCTGGGCGACTGTTGCCATGTGAGGTGAATGGTAGGCTGTTTTGACCCGAAGCAGTCTTGCGAACTTCCCATCGGCGGAAATGGCGCTGCACAACTTCGTGACGGCATCTTGATCGCCGGATAAAGTTACACTTGAGGGGCTGTTGACGCAAGCTACCACAACTGAATCGAATGGTACCTGTTCAATGTACTTTGCAGCCTCTTCTTCGGATAGCCCAGCTGCTGCCATGGCGCCTACTCGAGGTGCAACAGCATCGGTCACCTTTGCTGAACAAATACCTCGTAGATACGCAATCTTTACCGCATTACAGCGAGATAGAAGGCCAGCAGCATATGCAGCGCCTTGTGAGTGTGTCAGTGAGAGGTCCCCGGAGTCGCAGTTTAGCGGGCTAGCTGATTCACTTACCAATCTCACCACTAGAATGGCCCACAACTGCTCTTGGCCTCACTCCCCACTCTCGAAGTAAATCAACAAGAGCAATCTGGAGAACAGTACACAGCACTTGGCTGTACTGAGGGAGATCAAGGTTTGATTCATTGGTCCGGGACAATTCGTCGATCAAGTCCCATGGGCAACCGTAATGCTCGAGAAGGGCTTGTGACCTGTGGATGCTCGTCCGGAATATGCAGTTATTGAGCAGCTCTTTGCCCATTGCTGGCCACTGTGCGCCTTGTCCAGTGAACACAAAGATTGGGTTTTCGTGTTTCGCTGCTCTTTTAGGCTTCGCAAGACCCTTGTTGAGTTGGTTTTGCAGATCTATGGCGGACTCTGCCACGGCGAAACTGCGAAATTCGAGATGAGTTCGTCGCTCTGACAGTGTGTAAGCAAAGTCAGATAGAAACCTCGGACTCGAAGTTGCTTCCTTGTTCGACAAGAAATCCCCGTAAGACTGAGCTAGGCGTTCTATCGTAGCCTGGTCTCGCGTACTGAGAGTAAAGAGTCGCTTAATGTTTTCTTGGCGAGGTGAGTCGGAACCCATGCTGATGCCAGACTCAGAGGAATCATCTTCAGAAACGGTTGTAGTGTGAGTTCCCTGTAGCCCACGGTTTCTCAAGTAATTGTATGCGTCATCGAGAATAACGTGGGCGTTGGCGCCTCCAAACCCGAATGAGTTGACACTGATGCGCCGCTGGCCTTGAGAAGGCCAAGCCATATTTTCTAAAGGCAAAGCCAAATTCCACTCAGCCAGCTTCAACTTAGGATTCACCTTTTCGACTCCGGCCGTTGGAATAAGCATGCCTTTTTCCAGGCATAGAATTGACTTTAGAACTCCAGCGAGGCCTGAGCAGCCCTCCGTGTGTCCCACATTGGCTTTGATGCTACCGACGTAGAGGGGGCCAGACTCTGGCGAGCGCCCCGTGCCGAGCGTTGCGCCGATTGCTGAAAGTTCAATGGGATCCTGCGATAGGATTAGTGGTGTCTAACGGTTCTACAGCGCCTTGTTTCACTTACACCCAGTGGAGTGCCCGTGCCGTGAGCTTCGAAGTACTGTGTATCTGAATATAAGAGTCCGGCCTTCTCGTAGGTGCTTCGAATGAGCTCGGCTTGTGCTTCAGCGCTGGGTTGAGTTATCCCCGGTGTCTTGCCATCTGCGTTGGTTCCAGTGCCGCGAATGACGGCTCGAATGGTGTCGCCGTCGCGTAATGCATCTCTCAATCTTTTGACGACAATACATGCGATACCCTCACCTCGGCCATAACCGTTGGCTCTGTGGTCGAATGAGTGTGAGATGCCCTCGGGACTAAGCATATGCATAGAGGATAGTTGGTGCATGAAATTGGGGTGTAAAATCAAGTTAACGCCAGCAACCAGGCCCTGAACAATAGTTAGTGGCTACGCCCCTCACCAATCTAGGGGGCCTTCATACCATATTCGTTTCGCCCAATTTGAGTGACTGGCAAGCTAAGTGCAGCGCGCTTAAGCTCGATGAGCAGGCTGTGTCGAGTGTGAGGCTAGGTCCACGAAGTCCAAAAAACCAAGAAACTCGGTTTGCGGTCATCGCTTCACTCATCCCAGATGCCGCTACATCTCCGACATCGAAAATATCGTGTGTTGAGAGTTGCTCATAGTCGCTTGTCATACAGCCAACGTAGACTCCCGTCTGAGAATTCGTTAGATCGCCAATCGCAATCCCCGCTATGTTCAGTGTTACTCATGATCCCTGACACAAAATCCTCGAGGAACCTCACCATTCTCAAAGCCTTCGTAACTGACTTCCAGCAGAAGTCTTTTCATTGGGTCCATTCCAGCTGCCTCCTTGGCAGTCATGGAGAAAAAGGGTGCATCAAAGACGGAGATATCCTGCTCTAGGAAGTATCCATGCTTCACACTAATCTGTAGTGATTAACTGGTTAACTCCGTAGTACGATCTTCGACTGGTGGCACTCACAGATCCTTTACGGTCAGGGTCAGGATGGTACCACACATCTGCGTCCCACCGCGAAGATGGCACCTTTCCATGGGCACTTCTGCCATGGCTAATCATATCCCAAAGTCTTCCCACCGATGTCGCCTCCCCAGGCAGGCGGCAAGCTGTGCCAATAATGGCAATCGGTTCTTGTTCGTCGCACGGGCTCATTGTGGGCTTGCTTGGTGCTGCTTGAGTGACTCTGATACGGAAATTTTTAAGAAGAGATTATCATGCATGCGACTTGGGACTTGTGTGATGGCTTGGAGCTTGGAATTCTTCCCAATGATCGATAATGAGGCAATTCCAACCGGTGTCAATCAACAATTCTTGGCTCTGCAGTAGTAGCATTGCCCAACACTGGCAGCCAATAATAGTGACCACATCCTTGCCGATTACCATATTCGGCACGAGAAAGGGCCTTCGGTTCAACCTGATTCGGTGAAGATGTCAACAAATATCCCGACTGGGACGGCCGTAACCTAGCTGGGAAGCCTGGAAAAGCTCTGGTTCACAGTTGATAGTGTCAGTAAAGAAGTAAATTTCCAGCCAGGTTCTCGTTACTTTTCCCCTTCGCTTTCGCAACTCAGAAACTTCCCTTATCGTGAATTTACTTCGATATTGCTGCTGTCGACATGAGGATTCTAGCATTGCATGGTGTCGGCAGTTCTGCCAAGATCCTAGAGACCCAGCTCGTTGGCTTGATGAGATCGGTCGACGCAAGCTACGAGTTTGTGTTGGTTGATGGAGCTGTACCATCGCACCGAGGACCTGGTAAGAACACCACCAAGACGGCCCGTCGGAATTCTTCTCGAAGATGACCTAGGCGCCATTTCAAATTTAAGCATACTGGAGATCAGTTGACGCTAACGCTGGAATGAATCTAAGGCATGAGCCCGGCTCTAAGCGGACCGTTCTACTCTCATGCGACGGGATACTCGCCCACAGAAATTCAAGCTGCACACCACCAAATCGCCGCCACTGTCGACGAACTAGGCCCATTCGATGGCATATTAGGCTTCAGTCAAGGTGCATCATTGGCCCTGTCGTACATTTACCACCAACAAGTCAACGGCGAAGAGCCTGATTTCAAGTTCGCCATTCTCTTTTCATCCGTCGTGCCATTCTCGGCAGACTCGACATACTGCGAAAGCGAAATCGATCAACTTTGCTCATATCGCCGCAGCGGGATGCACGCAAAGGATCTCGCACCTCGGCAGCAAGTCTTTAATGACTGTCTTGTTCGGACGTTCCAGTCTGCCTTGAAGATCGGGGCTGTTCTGCCGGACTTCAACCAGGATTTCTTCAGGGATGCGGGAGTCATGGTCCCTCGTGTGCTGCATCCCATGTTACTTTCAGAGCGCATACATATTCCAACGGTGCACGTGTCTGGCAGGCGAGACTTTCCTTTCATGCACGATATGCATGAGATAGGGTACCAGATGTGCGATACCAGGCTTTCTAAGAAGTTGCATCACTCAGGAGGGCACCATCCACCGAAGAAGGAGTCTGAGATCAAGGCCGTTGTGAGGGCTATGGAATGGGCGGTAGATCAATACTACAGACAGCCACCATCTTTTTTATGATCAAGCATAAGGATAGACCACAGCGATCATCTGGGATTTGGACATGTCTAGTCTACGTCACTCAGTTACATCTTAAATCTCAGGTTTCAAACGCATTCTCTCTTTATTCTTATCAGCCTCGTCTCCGATTCTGCAGCGCGGAATGCAAAATATATTGATACACAAGCACTTCCGGAGGCCTTCCAGTGATCGACCCCATGTTTGCTCCACATTGCCCATACGTTCTGCCGCATACGAAATAACGGTACCACTCGAGTGCAAGTCTAAGTCTGTGAATTCAGTAGCCCTCCTCAAGTCTTAAAATGAGTTCCATGTTCTTGTCTGAGAATGCTTCTTGTACTCCGCTAACTCTTTGGATTTCACGTTGGCAGGCCGTGACAGATAAAGGCCAATTCAACTCCAGAACTCCAATTCTCAAGGGCTCCCCCCTTTGGCAGCTAAAGCACCCATCTGGATGATAACTAAACAGATGTGACTCGATTCTCATGTTTCCGATTTTGCTGTCTTCTCGACCCATCCTGTGCTCAAATGGTGTCGTTGCGCTTATTGAAAACGTCATTATTTCTCTCAGACTCAGTCGGGCTGAGATCTTGGTGCTTCATCTCCATGCTGTCAGTCACCTCAACCTTAGAGGATTGGTCTCCATTTTCGTCCCCGCCCACTGACGGGCTTGCTTGCTTCACAGTCTTCCACTGCACCAGAGCGCTTCCTGCGATACTGGCACACGCTAGTGAAACAGCAACATACCACGAATTGGTAAGAGACTTGCTGTAGATGCGCAGGACGGAATCAAGAGTATCTGGTGGCAGCACTCCCTGCTGCCTAATGCTGTTTGCCCCGCCATTGACAATCGCAGTAGCGTTGATGTTTGGTAACTCATTTGCCAAGCCGGACCGGAGCTCATTAGTAAAGACGTTTTGGGCGACAGAGATGAAAATAGCGCCTCCAAAAGTCTGCAGAAACATTATTAGAGCAGTTCCAAGCGGTATCTCCTCCATTGGCAGGACGGTTTGGACTACCATCAAAGGAGTCTGCATGCTCTGGCCAGATCCAAGACCATAGAGGATTTGATATCCAATCCAGTCCCGAGTTGGAATGTCTGCTTTCCACGTAGTAAGAAGACCAGATCCAATTGACATGAACAGAGTCGAAGCAATCATGAAAGGGTTATAGTACCCGATCTGTGTGATGCCCACTCCGCTGGCAATTGACGCCAGAGCTGTGGACAGTATCAGGGCCAAGTTCATGAGACCCGAGTCCACGGCAGAAACACCCTTGATGGCTTGGAACCAGATCGGGATGTACTGCCTCAGCGTGAAGTCAGCCCCGGCTGTGCAGACCGAGAACCAACAAGCTGCGGCCACACTACGCTGAGAGATGACTTTGATAGGAAGTGTGGCATTTTTGCCATTTTTTGTCTGAATAAAAACGAATGCAATCGAGAGCACGCCGAACAGTACGAAAAGGACAATGACTCTCGGATTGCTCCATGGGTAGACAGTCCCGCCCCATTGCAGCGCGAGAAGCAAGCAGATGACGGCAGGCATCAGAGCGAGTGTACCAACCGGGTCGACTTGCATAACCTTCTCTAAAAGAGTTTTCTTTTCTCCATTGGCAGGGCGAGGTGGCGATTGGAAGAGAAAGATCATGATGACGAAAGCGACAGCTCCGATTGGTAGGTTGATGTAGAACTATTTATCGTCAGGCTGCGAATCTTGATAACCCGCTTTTTGTCCGACGGATCAATGACTTACACACCAGCGCCACGTCACCTTGTCGGTGAAGGCGCCCCCAAGCAACGGCCCAACAACCGAAGCGATGGCGTACACAGCTCCAACTAAGCCAGTATATGCAGGTCTCTTGGGTAGCGGAATTATCACAGCAATGATTGTGAAGGTTCCTGCCAGGATACCTGCACATCCAACACCTGCGATCGCCCGACCCAAAATCAGGACCACAGACTGGGGAGCAGCGCCGCATATAGCCGATCCGATTTCGAAGATGATGATAGAGATCAGATAGATGAGCTTGATGGAGAAAAGAGAGTATAATTTGCCAAAGGTGAGTTGAAAGGTGCAAGTTGTAAGAAGATAGGCACTTCCGTACCACCCAATGTCGTTTATAGATCGAAACTCATCTGTGATACGTGGGATGGCTGTTGATATGATGATATTATCCTGTCAAATATTGTGTAAGCTCTAGCCTCAAGGATTTATCTCTGATGGACGGATCTTACCAGCCCCACTAGGAAGAGTGTAGTTGTTGTTGTTGTTGTTGTATTTAACGCCGTGGCGGCCGGGCTAGAGCCCTTACCGCAGACCTCCCGAAGGGTATATGGCGTGGAGGGCCGTGAGCCAAGGCTACCTACTCTACAGTACGTCGTCTCTTTACATCGTCCTCCAAATCATGCCTTGTGGCCACTACGCGTTCTGTCTGTCCCCGGTTCCCGCTGGTGCCCCAGTTTCATTCTTTCCCAAATCGTCCCTTGGAATCGGGAGGTTCTTTGTAGTCCGCACTCACATCTACCTAGGTGTGGATGCTGCTACCGCAGACAGATCTTCTGGAAGAAGTCCGTCACGCGGAGAAAGGCCTCGAAGCCTCGTGGGTCGGTGATTAATCTCTTGAAGTAGGCCTCGAGAGATCCCATAGGACCTATGGGCTCGGGCATACTGCGAGAGTGGAGGGTCGGCCACCGTTGCCTCCTCGCCAGCGTTAGTCGACAGTAGACCAGGTGGTCCACGTCTTTCGCCTCTCCACAAGAGCACATCATTAGAGCGTCGTCGTGGTTGAAACGTCGGTGATATTGCTCGAAGTCCCCGTGACCCGATCGTGCCGCCAGCAGGTGATGTAACGTAGCCCGCGGCAAGGCCAGTTCAGGAGGGCTGGACAGAGCTGCCTCAAGCCCCAAGTCCGCGTACCGCGGCCTTCGCTCTTTATACCACCATCTCCTGTGCTGGCTTTGTAATTTTTCCCTTGCAAGCCGCTTGATGCCCGCTAGTGTTGCCATTTGACCCATCCGCGCCGGCAGTGTCGTTCCTTCTTTGGCCAGCCGGTCCGCGGCCTCGTTTCCTTCGATGCCCTGGTGTCCCGGGGACCAGTGCGTCCGTATATCAAATATCCTGGCCGCTTCTTGGATTTCGAGGAACGCGTCTTGTGACGAGTCCGGCGCCTTGCCGCGGATGCCTTGTATAACGCTGGTGTTGTCGATACATATGTGGATTGGATGACCGCGATTGGTGAGCAGAGCCCTTCTGAGGCCGGTTCGCGCCCCTTCGACCTCGGCGTCGAACACTTCTGCTAGTCCGAGTCGGCCGCACCCTTGCGCTATGCGTTTGGAGTCTCGGTAGATGACGAAGCCGTACCCCACGGCTCCGTTCGTCGCCCTGGAGCCGTCCGAGAAGACGATCATATGGCTTTCCGGTACTGTCTTTAGCCAGCGCTCGAAGCTTTCGCAGCCTCTTCTTTGCATTGAACTACTATCTGATCCTGTGAGCTTGGCAGGTACTGTGATTGGAGGAACGTTGGTCTTCCGCATCTTGGCAGAAGTTCAGCCGTCCGTTGTAGTCTCGTCTGTTGCTGTCCCTGCTGGGAGAGCCGCGCGACTAGCGGGTGTCGGCGATCAATCCTCTGTAGTCGGACTGCGGCCCGTAAACGGACGCCTTCTAAG